>NW_027208387.1:0-158999 GCF_964237555.1 Oryctolagus cuniculus | reverse complement strand
CTAAGTTGTGGAAAATTAAGTTTGGAAATTTAGTGGTTGCTATGTTGTTATGGTGAGAAATTTCTGTGTATAGCTATGAGTTGCTTAAATTTTATTCAATATATTTTTCTAGTATGTTTGCTATTTATTTGAAATGTACAACAAGTAGCTTCATCTATTTGCCAAAAGAATTTTTTAAAGATTTATTTATATTATTTGAAAGTCAGAATTACACAGACAGAGAAGGAGAGGCAGAGAGAGTGGTCTTCCATTCACTGGTTCACTCCACAGTTGGCCTCCATGGCTGGAGCTGTGCTGACTGGAAGGCAGGAGCCAGGAGCCTCTTCCTGGTCTCCTATGCAGGTGCAGGGGCCCAAGGACTTGCACCATTTTATAATGCTTTCCCAGGCCATAGCAGAGAGCTGGATAGGAAGTGGAGCAGCCAGGTCTTGAACTGATGCCCCTATGGAATACCAGCACTGCAGGTGGCAGCCTCACCCACTATGCCACAGTGCCAGCCCTTGCCAAAAGAATTTATAGAAGCTATTCCATATATACACTTCACAATTATTTAGTTACTTGACATGAACTATCCCTGCATATTTGAAAATTTTGAATGGTATCACTTGGGTTTTAAGAATGTTATATTTTAGGTCTCTTAATATTTTTAGTGATGATGTTTTAAAGGCCCTTTCTGTTTTATGGAAAATGATAAGGATTTTGTTTTACAATGGCCATAGTATTACCACTTAAAGCAATAGATTAAATAACACTTTTAAACAAAGTCATTTAATACTGAATTCTAAAACACTGGTATATTTTAAGTGAGAAGCCGGATTTCTTTCAGATATTCTAAATAAGAATGATAATCAAAATTGAAGACATCTACAGTTTTTAATCACTTGTTTTAAATATTGGTCATAATGGTCCAATTTAGAGTTTTAATTTTCATTAGCTTTTAAAAGATTCAGTACGGTTCATAGAAAAAATTAAGAGAACATAATTATATATTCAACCTCCCTCCCTTCTTTTTCCTTCTTTGTCATTTTTTTTTAGCTTATGAAATGACATTTTCCATTTACATTACATTAAAAAGGGTTGTTGAATCAAGGGACAAGTTTAACAGGCAAAAAGCAGAAAGATCGTAATTTAGAGGGAATACAGACAATGGCTCTAAACAATATTTGAATATCACATCTAAACAATATTTGAAGAAATTGATAAAATAAATATTTTAATTTCTCCTAATAAAATGCTCAGAGAAAGTCTTTCATTATTTATCAAATATTAGTGCAAAATTATGGATTTAAATGATCCCAAAAAGTGATGAATTTTTGTGTAATAAAGTCCAATTTTTGTCAAGGCTTTTTAACAGTCTCACAGAAAACTTATGTTTGTGAATGGGAAGAATAATATCAAAATGTCCATACTACCAAAAGCAATTTGCAAATTCAATGCAATCCCAATCAACATACCAACGATGTTCTCAGAGCTAGAAAAAATGATGCTAAAATTCATATAGAAACATGAGAGATGCTTAACATCTAAAGAAATATTATAAAGCAAAAAAAAGCTGGAGACATCACACCATATTTTAAGACATATTACAGGGGTCAGCACTATGACAAAGCAGGTAAAGTCACCGTCTGCAGTGCCGGTATCTCATATGGGTGCCAGTATGTTTCCCAGCTGCTCCACTTCGTATACCCCTCTCTGGTATAGCCTGAGAAAAAAGTAGAAAATGGCCAAAGTCTTTGGGCCCCTGCACCTGCATAGAGACCTGGAAGAAGCTCCTGACACTTGGATTCAGATCAACAGAGCTCCGGCCATTGTGGCCATTTGGGGAGTAAACCAGTGGATGGAAGACCTCTCTCTCTCTCTGCCTCTACCTCTCTGTGACTCTGCCTTTCAAATAAATAAATAAACTGCAAAAAAAAAAAACACAAAAAGAAGAAGTGTTAGCACTGATATAATAACAGACACATAGTTCAATGGAAAAAACTAGGTAGCATAGAAATAAACCCAAATTTCTACCAGCAACTCATATTTAACAAAGGAACTAAAATGAACTGGAGAAAGAAGAATCTCTTTCACAAGTGGTGCAGAGGAACTTGATGATCCAAATGTAGAAGCCTGAAAATAGACTCCAACATCACTTACACTATGTGAAAGTGAACTCACAGTGAATGAAAAATCTAATCATAAGACCCAAACCCAAGTAAACATAGGGAAACTCTAAATATTGTCAACACACAATAGCTTTTGGGTAAGATTCCAATAGCAATAGTCACAAAAATAAAAACAGAGACATTTGAGTATATCCAACTAAGATACTTCTTCACAACAAAGTAAACATCAGAGTGTAGATACAATGAACAGATGGCAGGAAAAATTAAAACTCTGAATGTTTACAGATTTCCAGAACATTTACATGAATTGGAAAAACTCCAAAAAATACAGGCAAGGATCTGAATAGACATTTCTCAGAAGAAATGTACATGGTCAAAACATGTGAATATGCCCGATGTCACTAGCCATTATGTAAATATAAATCAGAACACCATATCAGTCTCCAACACCTGTGGGAGAATACAACACTCAGGTGTTTGTGTGTGCAGCAAGTGGGTTTAGAGGACCCTGTTCACCTCTGGAGAGCAGAGTCTACGGGGAGACAAAGAAACCTTACTGCTTTCCTAATGGGCTTATTAAGTTCTTGACCAGTGCCTGTTAGTCTTGCCACAAACTTTCTAGTCTCACTACTTTCCTTCTTCTTCCTCTTCTCTGTGGCTTGTAAAATAGTATACATTCTGTATACTGTGGATACTTTAGATTTATTTTATTCCTTCGGTCTCCTATGAAGTTCCTCCACAAAAACACAGCCCTCAAAATATTCATTCATTTATGCAGTCTGCAGATTTCATGAGCTACTAAATTCCAAATAGTATGTTAAAGGCAAGATCTAGGCCTAAGAGAAAAGTGGTCTGAATTCTGTGCCTAGAAGAGGATTTGGGACATAGTAGAATTTCGGTGAAGTGCTATGTGAATGACATGCACTCAGTAAATGAGTAATCTAAAGCATACACTGCATTCAAGCAACACAGCAGCCCTACTCACCTCAGGTAGAGCAATTGAGAGGAATAATGTGAACAAAATAAGACATCAATAAGTTGAATAATAACAGAGAAAAAACAAAATGAGATAGATGCCAACATTACTGACCTATTTTTGAGGAATTAAATTGATAGAGGGGCTGGCATTGTGGCTAAGTGGGGTAAGCTGCAATCTGTGAGGCCAGCATATCATGTGAGTTCCACTTTGAGCTTAGGAATCTCCACTTCCAATTTAGCTCACTGCTAAACACCTGGGAAATCAGCAGAAGATGGACGAAGGACTTGGGTCCTTGCCACTGATGTGGGAGACTTGGATGAAGCTCCTGACTTCAGCATGCCCCAGGCTCAACTTTGAAACTCTCTGGGGTGTGAGCCAGCAGATGAAAGCTATCTCTGTCTTTCCTCCTCTCTCTAAATCCACTTTTCAAATAAACAAAGATTTAATAAACAAATTAACTGATTTCAAAATACACAAAAACATGAACAATACTATATCATCTTGATGCCAAACTGATAAAAAATAACAAATGCTAGAGAGCACATGGGAAAAGAAAACCATCATATATGGTGGATGAAAACACAAGTTAGTACAGATGTTATGCAGAACAGTATGGCCATTCCTTAAAAAGGATAAAAATTGGGCCGGTGCTGTTGTGCAGCGCCTGAGGGGCCAGCATCCCATTTGGGTGCCAGTTCTAGTTCCAGCTGCTCTTCTTCCAATCCAGCTCTCTGCTATCTCCTGGGATAGCAGTAGAAGATGGCCCAAGTCCTTGGGCCCATGCACCCATGTGGGAGACCCAGAGGAAGCTCCTGTCTCCAGGTTTCAGAATGGCATAACTCTGGCCTTTGTAGTCATCTGTAGAGCGAACCAGCTAATGGAGGACCTCTCTGTGTCCCTATCTCTATTGTAACTCTTTCAAATAAATAACAAAAATTTAAAATAAGATAAAAATTGACCTACCATGTGAGAGTTATCTTGCTCTTGGCTATATAGAATAAGGAACTTTTATTAGAAGGAAAGGAGAAGAGCATATCAAAGATACAGCAATTTTCCCATAACACAGCCACTATAACACAGTTCACTGCAGCCAAGATTTGAAACCAATCTAGCTATCCATCAATGAAAAAAATGGACAGGGGAACTTCATTTAGATTCAAAAAAGACCAAATATTATTAAATTAATTGAAATAAGCCAGAAGCAGGAACACAAATGTCACCTGGTCCTTGTCACATGTGGAAGTGAGAGAAAATAATGGATCTGAACACAGAACTGTGATTACTAGAGGCTGAGAAGGGAAGCAGCTAGGGATAGAGGGGGATTGGATAATAGGTAACAAAATACAAAGAGGCAGAAAGAACTTCTGGTGCCCCATAATATAATGAGATGACTACATTCAACCATATTACGTTCTGCGTAAAGAACTGAAAGAGAGGAACTGGTAGTCTCAAATCATGGAGAAGAATTAGAAACTGTAGTTGCTTGGGGGCCAGCATTATGGCACAGTGGGCTAACACCCTGGCCTGAAGCACCAGCATCCCCTGTGGGTACCAGTTCTAGTCCTGGCTGCTCCTCTTCTGATCCAACTCTCTGCTATGGCCTGGGAAAGCAGTAGAAGATGGCCCAAGTCCTTGGGTCCCTGCACCCAAGTGGGAGATCTGGAAGAAGCTCCTGGTTCCTGGAATCAGATTGGCAGAGCTCCGGCCATTGGGCCACCTGGGGAGTGAACCGGCAGAGGAAGACCTCTCTCTCTCTCTGCTGCTACTTCTCTCTGTAACTCTGTCTTTCAAATAAATAACTCTTTAAAAATTAATAAAAATGTAGTTGCTTAGCTTGATCACTTTTTACTGCATAAATGTGTGCAAATATTGCACTACACCCTGTAATAATGCATGACTAGGACACATTAATCACAAATTATTTCAATGAAATTTTAAAAATTAGAAGCATTTCTTTATATTAACAATGAACTATTTGAAAATGAAATTAGAGAAACATTTCCATGCATAGCAGCATAAGAACCAGGAACCAATGTCTTCAATGTTATCAGTGATGAATCAGATTCACAGCCCCCAGCACTCAGTTTTTGCCATAGACCTTACCATGGCAATTGTGGGCATATAGTAGTAAATCAATGGACAGGAATCCTTTGTCTCTAAATCTGCTAAATAAATAAACAAGGAATTCATCAAAGAAAAAGAGATATCAATTTGGATGCCAGGTCACAAAAACACATGCACTTGAGCTATCCTCCAGTTTGTGATGCCAACAAATCTTTAAGACATGTTACATTTTCAGAGACTTTTCTGTAATCTTGCTAAGCTTTCTGGAACTCTGCCTTATAGCAAAGCGATTCCCAATTCCATTATACTCATGATTTTTCTTTTGTGTGATATATTAGTTTACCATCTAGAGATAATTTATGGTACAAAACTTTTGTATGCATGCATGTTTTCTCATTTGTGAGTCTATTCATGGGAATTGAAGACTGATTTATAGCAGAAATACTTTTTCCAAATTCATTGCATAGACTTTTGTTCCTTATGAATTCTCTGAAGTCTGTTGATGTCTAATTTCTGGCTAAAGGTTTTATCGTATTTACAGCATGCAAAGACTATCACCTTTTGTGAATTCTGTATCTATACAAGCCTGAAATAAAGAAAATGTTTTTACACAATCGGTATACTCCTAAGAAACCACCTGTGTCAATTCTCTGATGTACCATTGACTTCTGACAAACAACCTTTTCACACTAATAATATTTATAAGCTTTCTCCTTTACATTGGTCTCTGTTGGATAGGATGTGATTTCCAGCAAAAGGTTTTGTCACAATACTTACATGAATTTTGGAGAAAAGCTCTTCCACATTCATTATATTGTTAAGGTCTCTCCCTTGTTCAAATTCCATGATGGATTATGAGGCATTACCTATGTGAAATGACTTTCTCACATTTATTTCATTCATTAGATATATATGTTGTGCATTCTGATATAAGGAGAGATTTGGGCAGAGCTTTCCAACACTCATTACACCCATAAGGTTTCTCTCCCATGTGAATTCCCTGTTGTCTTATGAGGTATGGCTTCTAATTAAAGGGATTTTACTTTCAAAGGAGTTTTTCCCTATATGAATTTGATGATGTACAATGAGGGCTGAATTATGGTAAAAGGCTCTGAGTCATTACATTCATAAAATTGCTCCCCATGAGAATTCTTTTATGTTTGATGAGGTCTGATTTGCACCACAAAGGCTTATTCACATGTATTACATTCATGCATTTCTCCCCTTGGTGAATTCTCTAATATTTCATGAGATATAACTTGCACAAAAAGGTCATGTAGAAAATTCCTTGTGTGGATTCTCTGATATCTTATGAGTTATGAAGTACAGCAAAGAGGCTTTCCACCATCCTTCCATCCATAAAACCTACCTAAATTGAGCAACAAAGATATAGAAAACGTAAACACACACATAACCGGATGGAAATGATATCAGTAATAAAGATCCTCGCCGCCAAGAAAACCCCAGGACTGGATGGCTTCACTGCTGAATTCTAACAGACATTTAAAGCACTAACTGCAATTCTTCTCAAGTTATTCAAAACAATTGAGAGAGAGGTGATTCTCCCAAATTCTTTCTATGAAGCCAGCATCACCTTCATTCCTAAACCTGAAAAAAGTGCAACAAAGAAAGTAATTATAGACCAACTTCCCTGATGAACATACATGCAAAGATCTGCAACAGAATTCTGGCCAATTGAATCCAACAATGCATCAGAAAGATCATCCACCCAGACCAAGTGGGATTTATCCTTGGTATGCAAGGATGGGACCAAAGGCTTTTCCACAGTCATTTCATTTATAAGCTTTCTCCATGGTGTGAAGGCTCTGATACTTTCTGAGGTTTGACTTCTCAGCAAAGGTTTTTCCACAGTCATTGCACTCATAAGGTTTCCCCCAGTACAAATTGTCTGATGCTTTGTGAGCTTTGACTTCTCAGCAAAGGCTTTTCCACAATTATTGCATTCATAAGGTTTCTCCCCTGTGTGACTTCTCTGATGCATTTTGAGTTGTGATTTCTGGCCAAAGCTTTTTCCGCAGGCATTGCATTCATAATGCTTGTCTTCTGTGTGAATTCTCTGATGCTTTCTGAGGTTTGAATTCTGGCCTAAGGTTTTTCCACAGTAATTGCATTCATAAGGTTTCTCCCCTGTGTGAATTCTCTGATGCTTTCTGAGGTTTGCCTTCTGGCCAAAGGCTTTTCTGCAGTCACTGCATTCATAAGGCGTATCCCCTGTGTGAATTCTCTGATGACTTATGAGGTGTGGCTTCTGGCCAAAGAGTTTTCCATAGTCATTGCACTCATAAACGCTTATCCCCTGTGTGACTTCTCTGATGATTTATGAGGTTTGACTTCTGGCCCAAGGTTTTTCCACAGTCATTGCATTCATAAGGTTTCTCCCCTGTGTGACTTCTCTGATGATTTGTGAGTGTTGATTTCTGGCCAAAAGCTTTTCCACAATGATTACATTCATAAGGTTTCTCCCCTCTGTGAATTCTCTGATGATTTAGGAGGTTTGCCTTCTGGCCAAAGGATTTTCCACAGTCATTACATTCATAAGGTTTCTCACCTGTGTGAATTCTCTGATGATTTATGAGGTGTTTCTTCTGGCCAAAGAACTTCCCACAGTCATTACATTTATAAGATTTCAACCCTGTGTGAATTCTCTGATGTCTAATGAGATCTGACTTCTGGTGAGTGGTTTCTCCACAATCATTACACACATGAGGGTTTTCCACTTATATGAGTGCTGTGATGGAGGGTATGGCAGAATTTAATACTGAATGACTTCCCACAAGGTTTACATGCATAGGATTTCTTCCCTATATTTGGTCTATGATTCAGTCTAACATGTGATTGGTAAATAACAGGTTCCACAGGCCCAATATACTTATAAACGTTCTCTCTTTTGGGACTTTGTTGATGTATACTGAGGTTAGAATTCTTATGGAAATCTTGTACTATTTGAGTTGTCTTGCCAATAGTGGCAATTGACTTATTACAGGTTTCTACCATAAAAAGCTTCTCAGATTCACAGAATATATTCTTGCTTTTGAAGACTTTCCCTTGTCCAATTTGTTCAAGTGCCTGCTCCTTGATCTGAATATTGTGCTGTTGATTAAGAGGTTCACAGAACTGGAGAGTGTTCCCAGGTACCTTAGTAGCACAAAATTTCTCTCCAGCTTGTAGTTGATCAGGCCCACAATGGGGACACATATTGTGACATATACTGCATTCTTCAGGTTTTATTCCTGAATAGTTTCTCTTTTTGATACTCAGTTTTGGAATATGGCTTATACTTAAATTAAGTGTTTTTCTGAATTCAACTCCCTTGGGAGTTAATGTCTTATTATTTGTCATAACATCCTGATGCAGATTTTTCTCCAGACTTTTCTGGTTGGTCTTAATCAGTTCATCCAGTTTCATGGCAACTGAAGTGAGAAAAAAATGATGTCACTACATCAAATATAATTGTTTCTTCTAGCATACTCGTGTAAAAGGAATGAAGTTACTTGTATTTAAGAGGGATAAGATGTTAGGAAAAGTTCTGCATTTGTGCCTCCTCACACAGGGCACCAAAATGTTAGGAAAAGAGTTGTAGAATAGAGGAGAAAGTGTATGAATTTACAGCCAGACAGAATTTATTCAGAGAAAATTAATCCACAGAGGTGGGTGACCAACTGCCTGTACAAGATGGAGCATGAAGGCCCCAATTCCCAGGGGCCAGACCTTTTTGAGGAGGGCTAAGGCTGGGCATGAGGGTAGGGGGCAGCAGTGGAGGGGAATTCCAGGAACTGGGTGGGGGCCTTAGGAACCTGGAAAATAATGCAGGGTGGGGTATGAAGGCAATAGGCTGTGAGACCCAATTGAGTTTCAAGGGCAAGGAATACATTCCAAAGTTTATCTACTTTGGGCAATGAGGGAGAATGGCTCAGGCTTATATCCTCATTCCATCATAAGATTTTCAAAAAATGATTAGAAGATACATATTTATGAATATACAGGTTTTCTCCATTATACATTAATATATTAAATTGTATCCATAGATTTTCCAATGTTCATCCATGATCCTGTTTACTACCAGAATTTTTTCCAAGTATGATTGAATGGTTTTTGTGGTAAGATGTCTTAAATCACTGCTTGGGATGCCTGTATCTCAAAACAGTGCCAGTTTAAGCCGAGGCTACTCTGCTTCCAATACAGCTCTGAGATAATAGATACTGGAAAGCAGCAGATAATGGTTCATGTGCTTGGGACCCTGTGATAGAGATGAGTAGGTGAAATTCCAGGCTTCTGGCTTCAGATTAGTCATAACTGTTGATAGTATTTGGGGAGAGAGTTAATAGAAAATCTATTCCTCACTGTTTCTCTCTCACTTTCTACTTTCACAAAAATGAATAAGACTTCACAGAATGGACTAATATTTAATAAATATATTCACCTGTAATCTAGAAACCAATTTTTCCCTGTCCATTACTTCAGTTCATTTTTTAATGTATTTTTATTTCTTTATTTGTGAGAGTTAGACTGTGAGAGACAGAGACAAAGATCTTCCTTCCATTGGCTCACCCCTCAAATGGCAAATACATTTGGATCTATGCCAATCCAAATCCAGGAGCCAGGTGCTTCCTCCTTATCTCCATTGTAGGTGCAGGGGCCCAAGCATTTGGGCCATCCTCCACTGCCCTCCCGGGCCACAGCAGAGAGCTGGACTGGAAGAGGAGCAACCAGGACTAGAACCCGGGGCCCATATGGGATGCTGGTGCTGCAGGGGGAGGATTAACCATGTGAGCCACGGTGCCAGCCCCTTTTTCAATTCATTTTTAGAAAAATTGTGGGTTTTGTACTTCTGTGATATTTCAACCATAAATATGGGGAAGTTTTACTAGATCATTTCCTTGAAGGTAAAGAGTGAAATGTGTCTATACTCTAAGCAGGATCACATTCATGGGACAAGATTTGAATATGTGGTTGTCTTGTGTTCTGTCTTCCCAGGCAAACAGCATTTGTGGGATTTTTCTAATGAAAATCTCTGTTTTATCTGCACTATTATAGTTTCCCCATATTTCTAAGGAAACCTGACATCCTAATCTTCTAATAACTACAACAGTTACAGAAAGTTCCAATATACCACCTTGGCTATACATTCCCACCAGTTGAAATAATTTATTCCTGCAACCCAGAGTCTGCTCAATTATTGAAAATTGATTTCTAACTCATTGTGAAGACATCAGCCCTGGTTGCCTCCTCTTGTTTCTTTCTATAAACACTCCTCTGTGATAATTTGAGTTTCTGGAGGTTTGTTGATTTTCACAGAAAACTTCATTTCCTTTGCCTTTACCAGAGATACTGATCTCCATAGATACTGTAGAATGTCTGTGTCTGAATCACAGGACCAGCTGTCTTCAGGAGTAAGACTTGGGAAAAACTCGTGGAAAGAACACCAGTCAATATCTGTTGCACTGCTTCTGCTTTGGCCTCCCTGCCCGTTATGTACACACTGATATGGAAGGCTCTGATGTAGGCATTCTTCCCCCATCCATGGCTCTGCTCCTTGCTCCAACTTGAAGATCAAGTCAGGTTTGGTCCTGCAGTGCCCTACTAATGGAAACAATATAGACTTTGTGAAATCACTATCTTGGGTTAATGAAAGGAGTACAGCTTGGTCCAGGAGCTATGCAACAAATGTTCCAATGTGAAATCCTTCCCAGGTGATAGATATTCAGATTCTTCATGGACTCAAATTCTATACCTGTCCCTCATTCAACTTTATGAATAGTGCTCACTTAGTTGTCAAATAGCAAGAAAATGTTACCATTGGGCATGTGATGAGTGTCACTCACCCAGGGAGAACAGGCTGCTGTAGGTCTCCAGCATCACATCCCTGTACAGGATTTTCTGAGCTTGGTTCATGTTCTGCCATTCCTCCCAGGTAAAGTACACAGCCAGGTCTTCAAATGCTATCATCCCCTGTGACAGAACACTCCTGGTCAACATGTCAACTCTGTCACCTAACAAACAATGGCAGTTGTATATCTTCTACATGGGTATGGATGAAGAAGCAAGAATGCCATTTCATTTCAGATTTATGAGCATTTGGGCAGCCACACAGAAGCATTCCACAGGGGATCAAACCTATGGTATAAAGGCTGTGAAAATTGCCCAAGCTGGAGGGAAACAGGAATTTCTGTTCACAAAGGCCAGACTATGTCAAGGGCAATTGCACAGTAGGCTGAAAGGGGGACAAGAGTCACTCTGGAATGAGCAGTGTTCAGAAGAATGTAGAAGTATTCAGGAAAAAAGACAAGAAACCATCAGGGAAGTTATGAAGGGATTGAACAATGAAGAATTTCCAGAAAAACACTATACACAGTCAATGCAATTATGGCAGAGAAAAAAATTTTTAAAAGAGACAGTAGGCATTTAACTTAGTGTTTATGATGCCAGCTCAGATACTCTCTCTCTGCATCAAATTTCCAAAGTTGGATTTCAGTGCCAGCTCCAGTTTCCAGCTCCCAGCTAATGCAGACCAGGGGAAGCAATGGTGATGCCAACCAAGAGGGAGGCCTAGATTCCATTCCTGACTCTTGGCTTCAGTTGTGCCCCACCTCTGCTTGATATTTTTATTTAGGCAGTGAAGAAGTGCATGGGAGCTTTCTAGCTTTCTCTCACTCCATCAATTTCTTTCTCTATCAGGCTCATAAATATTTTAAGTAAGGGAGGAGATTCAAGAAAGAATAGAAAGTAGCTTTTGCTTTTTCTATAATTATTCTACTCATAAACATTTAAAGAACTGAAATAACATGATAACAAATTAAAGTAAAAGCTATGGAGTTATTTACCCAAGAACAGAACCTGAGAAATTCTGTACTATAATCTGCATTTGTGACTGAGGGAAATACAGAGAGCTTTGAGAACCTGCAGTAGGCACCAGCATTGTGGTACAGCAGGTAGATCTCCACCTGCAATTCAGGCATCCCATGTGGACAGACAATTTGAGTCCTTGGTGCTCCACTTCCAATTGAGTTCCCTGCTAAAGTGGCTGAAAGAGCAGTGAAAGATGGCCTGAGTATTTGGGCCAATTCCACAAATATGGGAGACCCAGATAGAGTTCCAGACTCCTGGCTTTGGCCTGGCCAACCATTGTGGCCATTTGTTGAATGAACCAGCAGATGGAAGATATCTCTTTCTCACTACCCATCTCTCCCTATCTCTATTACTCTGCCTTTCAAATAAGTTAATAAATAAACCTTGGGGCTGGCACTGTGGCACAGTGGGTTAATGCCCTGGCCTAAAGCACCAGCATCCCATATGGGCACCGTTTCAAGACCCAGCTGCTCTAATTTTGATCCAGCTCTCTGCTATGACCTGGGAAAGCAGTAGAAGAAGGCCCAAGGATTTGGGCCTTTGAAGCCGTGTGGGATACCCAGAAAATTCTCCTGGCTCCTGGCTTTAGATGGGTGCAGCCCGGCCAGTGCAGCCAATTGGAGAGTGAAATGTTGAATGAAAGATCTCTCCTCTGTCTCTTTCTCTCTGCCTCTCCTCTCTCTGTGTAACTCTTTTAAATAAATAAATAAATTGTTAAATACAATCTTAAAACGTGAAAGAACATGCAGTAGATTATTTTCCCCACAGTGTTCTTACTCTAGCTGGGAATCAAGTTCATCTCCTCAAACTATTAAGGACTGCATTACTCTAACAATTAAAAAAAATAAATGCAGCCAGCGCCGCGGCTCACTAGGCTAATCCTCCACCTTGTGGCGCTGGCACACTTCATTCTAGTCCCAGTCGGGGTGCCAGATTCTGTCCCAGTTGCCCCTCTTCCAGGCCAGCTCTCTGCTGTGACCAGGGAGTGCAGTGGAGGATGGCCCAAGTCCTTGGGCCCTGCATCCCATGGGAGACCAGGATAAGTACCTGGTTCCTGCCATCAGATCAGCACAGTGGGCCGGCTGCTGTGCACCGGCCATGGTGGCCATTGGAGGGTGAACCAACGGCAAAGGAAGACCTTTCTCTCTGTCTCTCTCTCTCTCACTGTCCACTCTGCCTGTCAAAAAAAATAATAAATGTCACTGATTTGTGGTTTAGCCCTAGGTAAGTAATTCTCTTGCAGAATGCTAAGTGTTTATTTCCAGGGTGGAACTAAAACACTGCCCACTACATCATCTGTATAACACTAAAGAATGTGTTGGACATTATGACCCCAAAATTTAGAATATTATCCTTGACTTCAATTGAAATCATATAACAAATATATATTTTGCTATGGCAACAGAAAATGAGAGATGACATTGCCTTTTCTTGGATAAATGCAATGATTGATAGTCATGACAAATTCATCATACATCTTGTTTCTATATATTCCCTGAGAATAAAATTTACCTTCCTACATCCATTTTCATTAAGAAATTATTATAAATCTATGGGAGAAGAAAAATTCACATAGGGAAAGTATTTTGAGTAGAGGAGAGGCAGTAGTGCAAAATGTGGAGAGAATTTCAGTAGAGCTGAAAACTGGAAATGAAGACAGAGTGGAGTAGTACAGGCTACAAACTTTTATTTGAGAAGATTTGGGCAACACATTAAGAAAATTGATCTGTATTTAATTAATAATTGGCTACACTGGGAGGATTTCCATTAGTTATGGTAAGTAGTCAGATCTTCCAAAGGTACTAAAAGGACTTTGGTCCCTTAGCCTCCACCAGGATTTATTTTCTATATACTACAAAATGCTTAGTTCAGATAAAATATTTAATATAAATTTAGAATGAATGAACTCGTCATATTATCTCTCTAATTGGGGAGTGAAAGCTCCAAGTACTTAAGATTAAAGGATTAGCTAAAAGGAAAGTTTGTTTAATCAAACACCTTCACAAATTAATAGCCAGTATTTTTGAGATGCAATTTGTGAATTACACATATGTAAATAATCCTTGTGGCAGTCAGATAAGTTAGGTACTATTATTGATCTCACTTTACTGATGAGGAAACCGTGTCTCAGAGAGATTACGTTTTGGCCTAGATCAGTACCTAGTAATGATCAGAAACAATGTACCTTTTTTTTCAAAACCCAAATATTATCCATCGGGTGATTTTGCTATATTAT
Organism: Oryctolagus cuniculus; assembly: GCF_964237555.1. Taxonomy (NCBI): domain Eukaryota; kingdom Metazoa; phylum Chordata; class Mammalia; order Lagomorpha; family Leporidae; genus Oryctolagus; species Oryctolagus cuniculus. The sequence continues at coordinate 144,745 of NW_027208387.1, read as the reverse complement.
TCATATTACTAACTTGAATTATGTTAAGATAATGAAAATAAAATTGTGAAAAATTCTTGTGTCATTTTAGCATTGGCATTTTCCAATAAAAGTGCTAAATTAATGGTTATTAAGTTTGTTGAATTTTATATATCCCTAATGCCATTTTCATAGTTAAAATTCCTTATCCCTTCTTGATTTATATCCAAAGTCATGGATTCTAATTGTTCATTGTCCAAATTACATTAAAAATAATTAAATTCAAAAAAAAAAAAAAAAAGAAATTATTATAAATCTAAAAACAAAACAGACAGAAAGCTGGGAATAATTAAGAAAACCACTTACAGGGGCCAGTGCTATCGCACAGTGGGTTAAAGCCCCAGCCCGCAGAACCAGCACCAGATATTAATTCCCACCAAATCAGGTGTGAGTGCGATTTTCAGGTGAATTCAATCAGAATTCCACAGCCATTCAGCTGGGAGGGGGGGATGAATCCAGAAACAGCCAGTTTACATGGGACTAAATCAAGCCTAATATCACAAAGGACTCTTGCATTTCTTTGGCTTTTTTCACATTTGTCTTATTTATCATGATTTGTAATGAATTTTCTGATGTGAGCTTTAGTTTTCAGACTGGAATATGGAGTCCAGGGCACGGGAGGAATGGTCTTTTTCAATCAGGGCACAGATGTTGGCTTGCTCCAATTCTGGCTTGCTGTCATTGTTTTGGGTGCCTCAGCCAATTTTTGGTTTTGAGCAGCAATTTTCTAAATGTTTTCTTGGTCTGAGTTTCTTTTGCCTTCTTCCATCCCAAATTTTGTATTCTGATGCAGTACAAACAAGAAGTTAGACAGAGGATCCATTATGAAATAAAAAACATAATAAATTGGCTTTTCAGGCTTAGAAATCTACAGGCAGGATAACTAAGATGAATTTTTGTGTTTTGGAAAATGAAATGGAACCAATTTGCTGTGGGGACAGATATTAATTTCCTCCAAATCGAGTTTGACTGTGATTTTCAGGTTAATTCAATCAGAATTCCACAGCAAGTCAGCTGGGAGGGGTGGATGTATCCAGAAACAGCCGGTTTCCTTGTGACTAAATCAAGCCCAATATCACTAAGGACTCTTGCATTTCTTTGGCTTTTTTCACAGTTTTCTTATCATGGTTTGTAATGAATTTTCTGATGTTAGCTTTGGTTTGGAGGCTGGAATAAGGAGTTCAGGGTACAGCAGGAACCGTCTTTTTGAATCAGGGCATAGCTGTTGGCTTGCTCCAATTCTGGCTTTCTGTCACTGTTTTGTGTGCCTCTGCTAATTTTGGTACTTAAGCAGCAATTTTCTAAATGTTTTCTGGGTCTGAGTTGGTTTTGCCTTCTTCCTCCCAAGATTTTGTATTCTGATGCAATACAAACAAGAGTTCAGACAGAGTAGCTATTATGAAATTAAAAAAAAAAAAATTGGTGTTTCATGCTTAGAAATTTACAGGCAACGCAACCAACATGATTTTTTGTGGTTTGGAAAAAGAAATGGAACCCTTTTACTTAGGGGACAGATATTAATTCCCTCCAAATCGAGTGGGAGTGGGATTTTCAGGTGAATTCAATCAGAATTCCACAGCCAGTCAGCTGGGAGGGGTGGATGAATCCAGAAACAGCCGGTTTCCTTGTGACTAAATCAAGCTGCTGCTCCCTGTGGACTTGTCCTCCTCAGCCTCTGACTAGAGCACAGCCACCTCTCCAATGCTGACATCCTCTGACACATGTTTCACTCTTCTGTTCTCTCTAAACTGCAGACTCTTGGGCAACATATGTAACTCTAATGCATCAACTTGCATAGAAGCACACACCTGAGGACTCCAGAGTCTTGGATTTCAGGTTGTAATTAACTTTCCTTTTCAGAGGACTGGTGAAAAAACAAGTCTGGAAGCCAGGGTGTAGCCTTGTGGTTCAAATGCCTATGTCTCATATTGGAGTTTCTTGGTTTGATTCCTGGTTCCAGTACCTGCCTCCAAATTCCTGATAATGTAGACCCTGGGAGCTAGCAAGAAATGGCTCAGATGATTGGGTTCCCTACTCCTGGGACAGCCCTGGCCACTGGGGACATTTCAGCAGTGAACTAGAGGGTGAATACTACTTCTCTGTCTACTTGTTCATTTCTTTGCATCTCCAATTAAAAAACAAAAAAGTATGTTTGTATCATCCATTAAAATAACTTCCTCAATGGAAAAAAAGTTTCATTGTTAAATTGGGGAAAAATAATGCTTCTTGGTTGTGATATTAGAATAATGCATAACTGTACATCGGACTTCCATTGTGGACAAGGAAGAGAAAGATGGAAGCAATAATTTTTGCTTCTGGCTTTGGTACTTGTCATGTAACCTTGAAAAATTCATTTAAACTCATGGTGCCTGAGTGTCCTTAAAATTACAGGTTCATCTAGTTGAGGCAGGTGGTGTAAGGGGAGGTGGCAGGAAGCTGAGAGCTTTCCTTGTTTCTGTGCTGACAGAGCTAAGTGACATTAGCAAGTCATTTGACCCCTCTGGATCTTCCTCCCTTGTGAGATAAGATTGTCTTTATAGTTAAAGGATTTATTCTACACAGTCCTATCTTATGGTTAGGCTCACATGACTGTGAAGTGTTTTATAAACTGGCAGTGTAATAATCAAGTTGGCACTGAAGATGAAATGCTAAACAGCATAGAAATTCTAAAGCTTGTAGTTCTATGAGGAGCTACACAGAAACATTCAAGTTCATGGGCATTTTTAAATTTAAAAACAGAATCATTGAATCACTGTTCAGAATCAGTATAGTTGCTAAAATTCTTATTTATAATCACTGAGATTGGCAGTGTAATTACTGATAGCATACTCCTAGTGTTGTATATTTTAGTTTATACAATACTCAGACTATATAAAATATAGGTAGCATGGGAAGTGCGATACACAGCAGTCTTGTAGAATGGCAGATGTCCTAAACAGCACTCTGGCCTCAGAATCAGCCCTTAAGGCACTCAGATCTAGCTGAAGAGCCTATGAGAGTATTTTAGGTATGGAAAGAAACTCTGGCAAAAAAAGAAAAAAAGAAAAGAAAAGGACCTAAATAAAAGATCTCTGTGAGTGAGATCCCAGTAGAAAGAACGGGCCATCAAAGAAGGAGGTACCTTTCTCTGAAGGGAGGAGAGAACTTCCACTTTGACTATGACCTTGTCTAAGTAAGATCGAACTCAGTGAACTCAAGAGGCTTCCATAGCCTTGGCAACTCATGACTAGAGCCCAGGGAGATTTCTGATGCCATAAACAAGAGTGTCAGATTGTTAAGTCAACAACAGGAATCACTGTGTGCTTACTCCTTATGTGGGATCTCTGTCCTTAATGTGTTGTCCAATGTGAAGTAATGCTATAACTAGTACTCAAACAGTATTTTACACTTTATGTTCTGTGTGCTGCAAACTGATGAAAACTTAATATAAACTAAATCGATCTTCTTTGTATAAAGATGATTGGAAAAGAATCTTGATGTAAATGGAATGGGAGAGGGAGTGGGAGATGGGCGGGGTGCTGGTGGGAGGGGAGTTATGGGGGGAAGCCTTTGTAATCCATACACTGTACTTTGGAAAATTATATTCACTAAATAAAAGTTTAAAAAAATTAAAAAATAAAAATATAGGTAGCAATATTTAATGCTTCTCTTACTGTTCCTGGATTGGATTAGGGCATACATTAATAAACCTTTTTTAAAGGTTTATTTATTTATTTATTTGAAAGACAGCATTATAAAGAGTGACACATAAATAGAGATGATCTGTCTGCTGTTTTAATCCCCATGTGGCTGCAAGCAGCTGGAGCTGGGCTAATCCAAAGCCTGGTGATTCTTCCAGCTCTCTCACATGGATTCAGGCACCCAAGTATTTGGGCCATCTCCTGCTGCTTTCCCAGGCACATTAGCAGGGAGCTAGATTAGAAGCAGAGCAGCTGGGACATGAACCAGTGCCCATAGGGAATGCCAGCACTGCAGGTGGTGGCTTTACCTTATATGCCACAGTACCAGCTACAGCCTATTCATTTTAAATTAATAACTAAAGATTATCTGCTTTTCAGCCTCCAGGCTTTGGCTTGGCCCAGCCTCTGCTGTTGTGGACATTTGGGGAGTGAACCAGAGGTTGAAAGATCTCTCTTCTTATGTCTCTCCCTCTCTAACCTTGCCTTTCAAATAAATAAATGAGTCTTTGAAATAAAAATACATGCATACATACACACACACACATACACACACACAAACACACGGTACCAACACAGTGGGTAAAGCCATGGCCTGCTGTGCCAGCATCCCATATGGGTGCTGATTCAAGTCCCAGCTGCTCCACTTCCAATCTAGCTCCCTGCTAATGTGCCTGGGAAAGCATCAGAAGGTGGCCCAAGTGCTTGAACCACTGCATTCATGTGGGAGGCCTGCAAGAAGCACCTGGCTTTAGATTGGCTCAGCTGAGGCCAATTTGGGAAGTGAACCAGCAGATGGAAGATCTGTCTCTACCCCTTCTCTATAACTCTGCCTTTCAAATAAATAATAGATTTTAAAAATGGGGGAAAAGGGCAGTTTTCTTGCCTTCCCTTTACCTAGAGTGACATAATCAAAATCTGTTAGGCAAATGAATAAGGGAAATTCTGAGATCATGTATTGACCATAGAAGAGAATGGATTCCTTGTGCATTTTCTGGAAGCCCATGCTAGTTGGAACCAAGGGAAGGATAACAAAAAAGGGGAGGCCTATATCCCTCTTATTTGTCTTCTTTGTTCATTGGAGCAGTGGAGAGTTGAGTAATGTAATATTGGTGTTTGTCTCCATACAGTTCATGTCTATTTAGCTGGTTCTTTTTATTTGCATTTCTTTTTTATTTATTTTAAGAGATTTATTTGAAAGGCATAGAGACAGGGGTCTTCGATCTGCTGGTTTGATTCCCCAATGTTTGGGTGAGGCTGAAGGCCCATGAGCCCCCTCCCATCTCCATGTGGTGTGGGGTCCAAGCACCTGTCCATCACCACTGCACTCGTTGGCTGGAGTTGGAGAGGAAGTAGGGCGTCAGGGAATGGAACTGGTGCCCATGATGTGGGCCATGCAGGCTGTGGTTGCACCCCCATGCCATGAGTCCGTCCTCGATGAACCTTTCTTTAAAGTGGAATTAAGGGTAAAAATGGTCTGAGGTGCATGCACATTTCTGTTGTGAGAGAGGCTGAGGCCCCGTGGGTGCCTGGGGGCCAACAGAAACACCTGAAGCCTTGGCCCCCAGGTCCCGGTGTCTCCCCTCTGCTTCTGCCCTGCCTGCAGGCCTGGCCCCAGGCTCCAGTGGTGCCTCAGGGATTTCGGCACCAAACTGGTCACTTTAGGTCACTTTGTGATGCCTGACTTCTGCCCAAAGAAGGAAGCAAGAAGGGGCCCAGCAGGCTTCCCCCGACCTCTGGAGCCCCGAGCCATGGTGCTGGCCCACGACCCAGGTAGCCCGTGATGATTCTGGACCAGCCATTGGGACCCACGACCCCTGACCCCAGGCTCCAACCCCTTCGAGGTCACCACCGCAGCCTCCTATTTAGCTGGTTCTTAATCCTCAAGAAGGGATTTAGGTCAATGTTCTATTCTCATCAAATACCTTAATGTTTAATTAAAGATTCTGTTAGTAATTTTAACCCTGGGTCGTTCTAAAGATGTGCTGTGACTTAGGTTTAGAAAAGAGCATCTTCCTTGCCACCCTCATCTCAGCTCTGGGGGCTGTCAGTTCTCCCTGCACAGATTCAGTAATGCATGCTTCTTCTCTACTACAAAGATCTTATGTTGGTCATATTTCCAGTTACAAAAATCAAATCAACTCACACCTGGACTCTGAGTATTCAATGACATTAGTTATCAAAATAAATGTATTCAAATATTCAAAGACCACTTCAAAGCTTAACTGCCTTCAAGAGTGTTTGGCACTTGGAACAGCCACTGTGGTTTTCTACACATGAGCACTCACTATTTTATATACCATTTAACAACTCAAACATCACTTCAGCTTCAGCAATACACAACAATAGAATGGATGATTCTACATAATAAACATGTTACATTAGTTTGGACTTAAAACCTAGAATTAAAACCATGTGGTAATATGGATGGATTTAAGGAAAGATGTAGAGCTAGGTAGCTAAGGCTACAGAATCCCAGACCTATTGATTTTAAGTGAGTCTGGAACAACAGCATTCCATTGCATTATCTTCCATCTCAGAGTCCTGCTTTTCCAGTGAGACCCACCCCACTCAGACCACGTATTTCCTGCCTGTGTCTTCACGGTGGTGGAAGCTGTTCTGATACAGGCATCTCCTGGACAGTCACCAGCTTCCTGATTTACTACCTGAACTGGAATCCCCAGTTGCGAGGTATATTTCCCAAACACCCAGGCTGAATTGAATGTTCGTCTCTGGCAGTCAAAAACTTCTGCCATAGGAAACAGAACATGTCCTCTACTCTGGGACTCCTTTTTCTTCTCATGGGGTTCTGTGGTGATCTGTGGTTTTCAACACAAGTCCTGGGAGCATTCTGACTCAAAAGAAAGACCAGGGATAAGAGTTCTTTCTGGGGGCTGGTGTTGTGGCATAGCAAGTTACACTGCTGCCTGCAGCACTAACAACCCACATGGATGCCAGTTTGACTCCCAGCTGCTCTACTTCTTCCACAACTCCTTGCTGGGTAAAGCAGCAGAGAATGGCCCAAGCGCTTGGTCCTCTGCCCCCACATGGGAGACCTGGAGGAAGCTGCTGGCTTCAGCCTGGCCCAGCCCTGGCCATTGTGGCCATTTAGGGAGTGAGCCAGCAGATGGACCGCTGTCTTTCCCTCTCTTTTTCTCTCTGTAACTCTGCCTTGCCAATAAATACAACTTCAGAAAGTTATTCTCCATCAAGCAATACACCCTTTTCGAGGCAGTTGTAAAGCTGGGAGTCATAGCTTCTCTTATATTTTGGATAATAAGAGTTTTGGTTTGAAAGCATGTTCATCTGAAACAAAGATCACTCATTATCCTTTGTTAGAAAAGGGGGCTCTGCTCTTTGAAAGTGGAAATCAGAAGCGGTAATGTGTGATGAGCTCCACCTGCCAGGTCTGGGGAGACTTATTTGAAAGTCAGGGCATCAGGAGAGGAAGCTTTTCAGATTCCCTGGCCCTTGCTTTAGTCTTATGTCTTTACTTCTTTTGTTGCTTCTTGATGTCAAGAGTGTACACTTTATGCTGAAATGAGGAATTGTGTCTAACCTCTTTTGGGCCTTTTTCTAAGCAGAGTGTATATATTTTTCTTGCATATAAGGATAGCTTCTGGGGTGGGTGGATTTTTTTGGAAGTTTTCACAAGCTAGCCAGTAGCCTATATTTTCTTCACAGAATTCAGTTTTTAAAAAAGCTTCCAATACAGCCAGACCATCTGTAGGTAGGGAAGAGCAGGCAGAAAAATAAAAAGAAACATGAGGAATATAAGGAAGCTAATGATCAAACATTCCCTTGTGCTTTTCTAGTACTAGGATTAGCTATTCTCTTGTTTTTACTCAATCCTGTAATCCTGTGGATTTAGCTCTTTAAAGACAAAGATGCCAGTAGGCAATATACTTAAGTTGGTTCCATACTACTAAAACAGAAATACTTCAGTTTGTTTTAATGCCAAAAATGTATTTACAGGAGAGGCATAAATCCTCAGGGAACTAAGTCTCTTGCAAACACTGCATGCAATGAAAAGCATCCTCAGCCTCAACCAAGAGCACTGCCATTGCAGAGCTGAAGGGTGATTTATCTTCCCCACCTGGTGTGAATATGTTGAGAAATAAGCGGAGATAAACAGACCTTCTAGGTTAAGTCAAATTCTCCTTGGTGAGCTGCTGATTTGAGGACACAGCCTTTCTGCACTCTTGTGATACTTGCAGTGGATTCAATTCAAGCCTAATTCACAATTGCTGGCCAGCAGCTCCTGGAATGCTTCTGACCACAACAGTGCTTCCTTCGGGGAAGGTCTGCAAGAACAGTTCTCTAATGAGTTGTGCTCAGAGCAGTTCCCCTCCCAGCTCAGCAGTGAGCTCTTCAGATTGCAAACACAGGAATCTCAACTTACTTGGTGAAAGCTTGCTACCTGCTTTTCTTGCCAATTGTGGCCTTCCCAGGAATGGTGGAGTTTTGCCATAGGTAGCTCAACCCAGTCTTCAATACTCTTATTCTTACAAAAAAAAAAAAAAAAAAAAAGACAATTCACTAAGTGGTCATCCTTGAATACACTACTGAGCCTGAATGCATTTTTACCAAATAAAGTCGCCCAATAGCTATAAACCAAAAGCCAACAACAGGCTTGCCCACCTAATATTACACTCAGCCCCGAAGTACTAAGCAGTTTCATCACTTCCTCAGAATGTAACTATGCTGTGAGGACTATAGATAGGGATGCCCAAATTTTAATTATCAATACACTGCACAGCTAATAAAGCAGATGCTGTCACTTGCCCACAAAAGGAGACAGTTTCTCTGCAAGGTTAACCGCAATCGGGAGACATTTTGCACCTAATGGAACCCGCAGCGGGACTGCTTTGAGCCAGCTCCTCTCCTTCCCTTTCCACCTTCGGTCCAGGATGGGACAGAGACCATGCACAGGAGGTGCCACCAGTCACCCGTTTCCCCCTGTCCACCTGCAATGCTCCTGGGAGGCAGATGCCACAGAACAGTGATTTGTTCCATGATTGTCACTGTGTGAGATCAGCCCATCATGAGAAAATGACCATGGATTCCAATGAGATATCAACCACAGAAGCACTTCCCCCAGCATCAGTGCAGGAGGGTGGATGATGGAAGGCACAGCATGGCCAGGATCTCTAGGGACCCCGCAGGACTCTGCTGCCCTGGATGCCTACAGCAGGCAGCAGCACAAAGGCCCAGTGCACCTCCAGCACCCTTCTACCAAACCCTTCCCCCTGTCTGCCCATGCAGACCACACAGATGCTGTGTCAGTGAGTAAATCAGCACCGCGCACTTGGTTTTCCTGCTGAGACTTGGCCTTCATTGCTTCCCCAAGTGCAGCACGTGCTGCAAGCCTCAGCCAGCAGGGCTGGCAGGAGAGGTGGGCAGTCACACTCACCAGGTCTGTCTCTTCTTCTCCTGCCCCTCCTGACTCAGGGGCCACCACCGGCATTTTAGCCCCAAGGCACGAAACGGGACAGCCAAGAACCTAACACCACCCATGTCATGCGCACACACTGCAACTACCAGCTGCCCACCAATGTCCACCGCCTCTATAGCCAGCCTAGCATGGGGCGGGTCTTGCAGCACTGGTCCTGCCTCAGGGCAGCAACGATTGTCCTGAGGCCCCCTGCTGGACTGAGCCTGAACTGCCCTGCAGCAGATTCTGGAAGCAAGAGAGCTGCTGATGGCTGAGGCCCTGGCTCAGAGTACACTTAGAGAGACCCTATGCCTGGCAAGGGCACTGGGGCCCTGGACTTTCCCAGGCTGCAGTCCTAGGGTGGAGGCTGGCTCGGCCCTTCCACCCCCAGCCCTGCCGCAGGTGGAGCGGGGTTCCCACGGGGGCATCTTCCTTTGAGGGAGAGCGGGTGAACCCCAAATGCCATGACACCCGGTGCCGGGTGCTGGCCTGCAGCCTTCCGGGAGGGAGTAGGTGACAGTGACTTTGTGGGGAGGTGACACTTAAGCTGGGCCTGTATTTTGGGTTAGTTCTGGACGCACATCCCAGTGCACCTGGACCTGCGGGTCTGCTGCAGGCCTCCTGGAGGCTCTGGGAGCCGGGCATCCTGGTGGCAAGGGCAGGAGGGTGGGAGTTCGAGGTGCTGAGCTCCCGCTGGGTGCACCAGGCTCTTTGGAGCTGTTCAGAGTAAGGAGTTGAGGTCACCTCCTGAACCACTGCTGGTCCCAAACTCCTGGTTTGGGATTTGCCAGAACCCTGAAGTAGGGGTGTGGTGGGGGTGGTAGTGGTTGGCTTCAATGCACTGTATTTGTGAATTCTTCAAACACAGCTTCTCCCTACTCCTGCAGGCTTTCAAGTGATTGACGAGGACAGAGTCCCTCAGCTGCAAAGTGACTGAAGTTTGGAAACTACGTCCAGAACATCACAGTGTGTATTCAGGTGGTCATCCTTCAGGCCTGCAGGTGGACAGCAAGAGCCACAGTAAGATATTAATTACTGTAGATACTCTCCTTTCTTTCTGGTAGACCCACCAAAAGAGAATGGGAGATGAGTACTTGAACATTGGAACCAGTCAGCATGCTAGGGTGAGCTGCCAGTACTTGGAGCTCAGGAGTGGACATGGAGAGCAAAACATGCATTGTTACTAAAGAGGACAGTTAGGCATTTTACTGTGAAAAGGGAAATCATTTAGATGTGAACAAGACACCTTAAGAAAAGGTCTGTATAGTTATTTTTGTTTATTTGCAAGGCAGAGAGAGCCCTTCCATTTCCTGCTCATTCCTCAAATGTCTGCACCAACCAGAGCTGGTTCAGGCTGAAGCGAGGAACTCAGGGTGGGTCTCCCACACAGGTGGCAGGGACTCAAGTACTTGAGCCATCAGCTGCTGCCTCCCAGGGTTCTGTTAGCAGGAAGCCAGAAGCAGAAGCAGGGCTAGGGCTTGAGCCCTGGGCATTCTGACTGGGATGTGGAAGGCTTTACCACTATGCCAAACACATGCTCCAGTAAGCTGTTTCAACACGTTTGCAAAATGTAAGAATGTGGTTTTAAATATATGCTCTTCATCTTAAAAATTTGCATAATCTTATATTCAGTTTCATATGATTCAATACTTATTATTAAATACAAGTAACATTTAGACACATGCTTTCCTCACCAATACAAACCTCAGTAATTTTTTCACTTAGAACCTTGAATATTAGCATTCATTCAGATGAAGTTCACTCATAGGCTGGGAATTCTGACAAAGAGACAGTAGGGAAAAAAATCTAGATGTGTATCTGATACCTAATAAGATTCTGAACCTGACTGATAGAATCTGAGTAACTGTTCAGAGAGTGACTTCATACCTCTCCCCTCTGTAATGAGAAGACTGTGTCCTTTGGCCACTTTCACATGATGTTATGTAAATCTTACCTGAAAAGCCTTTTATAAATTCTGAAGTACCATACAGAAGCATATTATGCATTTCCATATGTGTGAAAAAAGGCAATGTCAAAGGCATAGCTATTCCAGAGAGAAGTTAGGAGGATTAGCTCAATTTGTAAATGTGTAAGTACCATTAAATATCTACATATTTGAAATAGATTTATAGAGTGTGGAGTTCATGATAGATATTGAATAAATGCACTCTGGATAATAAGCAAATATCAGAAATAATGCCACACCCATCAGTGTTTAAACTCTTCAGACAGCTCCATGCCAGGGAAGTGCAGTGATCCCCGTAAATTAACAAAAATCAATCTGTGTATACCCATGGAAGCCACTGGTTTATATGCAGTCTATACTAGAGGTTTTTGTGCTTAGTAAAATTACTTGATTTTTTAATGAATGCTTTCAGACTGATACCTGATGCTGAGTGGCAGACAATTTTTTTTGAAAAGTATGTGGTTGAGAAATATAAATATAAATCAGTTTATAATTTTTGTGTCTGAAGATTTTTCTGCATTGAAACAAAACCTGCAATAATCAGAAGACTTTTCCTCAACAAGTTGCTATATTGATGCATCTTCATTTATGTATGTAATGTATGCTTAGGTAAAAGTAATAGAGAGAGAGATCTCTATCTTCCATCTGCTGGCTCACTTCCAGATGGCCACAAAAGCTGGGGCTGAGCCAGGCTGAAGCCAGGACCCTGGAACTCTGTCCCAGTCCCCCATGGGGGTGCAGGAACCCAAACTCTTGGGCAATCTTTGTTGCTTTCCCAAGCAAAGAGCTGAATGAGAAGTGAAGGTGGTGAGTCTCAAAGCAGTGCCATAAGGCATGCTGCTGTTGCAGTTGGCAACTTACCTCTTTGTACCACAATGCTGTCCCTGGATTGATGACATATTGAAGTGCTGCCACTGGCTTTTGGCTAAATAGGATGACTTAACATGTGTTCCACTCTGTGGAAGAGGAACAAATAAGGCAGTTGGTTGTAAAAGTTGCCCATGGAAACCACAGCCTGAGAAAGATGAATCAACTCACCTTGCATTTTCCACCTTGCATCTACACCACCCTTTTCTGGACAAACATCTGATGGTATGCCCTTGTGATGGAGGTTCTCAGGGTGCTGGAACATTTTGTAATTTTTTAAAAATATAGATTAAGAAGAAGGCAAATAAACAAAAAATTACAAACTGCTGCCAATACCAAGAGGAGATTATTGAGAGTAAAAGGTCACCTGTTGGAGCCAGCACTGTGGCACATCAGTGCTGGCCTGAAATACAGGCATCCCATATGAGTGCTGGTAGAGTTCCGGCTGCTCCACCTCCAGTCCAGCCTTCTGCTAATGCACCTGGGAAAGCAGTAGAGGATGGCCCAAGTCCTTGAGACCTTTTGCACATGTGGGAGACCCAGAAGAAACTCCTTGCTCCTGGCTTCAGTTCAGCTCAGCTCTGTCCATTGTAGCCATTTGGGCAGTGAACCAGCAGACAGAAGATTCTCTCTCTCTCTCTCTCTCTCTCTCTCTCTCTCCCTATCTATATAACTTTTTCAAATAAATAAAATAATTTTTCTAAAAAAAAGGTATCCTGCCATACTTCTTTCATCCCTGTTAATTACTAGGAATTATAAATTGTTATGGGGCCAGCACTGTGGCAAAATGGGTTATACCAACAACTGCAGCACTAGCATCCTCTATGGGCACCAATTGCATGTTCTACTTCTGATCCAGCTCCCTGCTAACATACCTGGGAAAGCAGCAGAATATGGTAAATCCTTGGGTCCTGCACCCAAGCAAGGGACCTGGATGAAATTTCCCTGACTCCTGGCTTTTTTTTTTAAAGATTTGTTTATTTATTTGAAAGAGTTACACACACAGAGAGAGAGAGAGAGAGAAAGAGAGAGAGAGGGAGGGAAGTCTTCCATCTGATGGTTTACTCCCCAACTGGTTGTAATGGCTGGAGCTGTACTGATCTGAAGCCAGGAACGAGGAACTTCTTCCATGTCTCCCACTTAGGCTTGGGCCCAAGGACTTGGGCCTTCTCCTACTGCTTTCCCAGGCCATAAGCTAAAAGCTTGATCAGAAGTTGAGCAGCCCGGTCTTGAACCAGTGCCCTTATGGGATGACAGTGCTTCAGGCCAGGGTGTTAATCTGCTGGGCCATAGCTCTGGCCTCCCATGCATGTGCATGGGCCCAAGCACTTGGGCCATTTTCTACTGCTTTCCCAGGCCATAGCAAGTAGCTGGATCAGAAGTGGAGCAGCAAGGAGCAAGGACTCAAACCAGTTCCCATATGGGATTCCCATAATGTTTTCTTTAATTGGAGAAATGTTCTTTTGATAGAATGAGCGTATGACCCCACAATATTCTCTACTTACTCATAATAGGGTCTGAGATGTAAAAGTCATGATTAATTTCTTAGAAGAAAATTTACATACCCAGAAGCAAAGAGAGAAAATTAACCTTTTGTTTTTCTCATGAATGAATCAGAGTTTCAAAACTAATACTTAACTTGTATTTTAGAGGAGTTAATGACTTAACCATCTCTTCTATTAGAAATACTATGTTGTGGCCAGTGCTGTGGCACAGTAGGTTAAAGCACTGGCCTGAATGCCAGCATCCCATATGGGCTCCGGTTCTAGTCCCGGCTGCTCCTCTTCTGATCCAGCTCTCTGCTATGGCCTGGGAAAGCAGTAGAAGATGGCCCAAGTCTTTGGGCTGTTCTGAGGCTCTTAGCGTAGTGAAGATATCTTAGATTCTCATTAGTGAAATCTTTAGAAATGTCAGAAAGCATGTAACTTTCTTTAACGATCTGAAACAGAGATGAGATCCATAAGGGCAGAACTGCTCAGCAGCCACACTGCAGGAATATGTATCTTTCTGACGATATCTTCATCTGCTTCTTGCAGTTGCAGCCAGTCTATGAGCTCTTGGTCTGTTTTCTGCCCTTGGGAGGGCCTAGGGTGCTCTATATTATCTGTAAGGATTCAAAATTTGTTGCATATTAGTGTCTAATCATAAAATTTCCAAAGTGACAAGCTGCATGTAATAAAATATGCAGGACTACAAAAAAAATACAAACATGGTGTACTGTCTATAAATTACAGCGGTAAATCTCTATTATAGAGATACACATCTCTACACTATTCTCTCTTTCACTTTGAAAGTCTACATTCAGCTCTCGATGTTATGATTACTTAGGAAGAGATTTCTTATACTTACTTTCATAATCAGTGAACTCGGAATTATTAGTGTAGTATTGAGGATTATACTGACTAAAACACTGTGTTTATTCCATGTTAAATAACATCATCGTATCTTTGGATTCCATTTGTTCTGCTACTGATGTATTCACAGGAGAGGGGAGGTGGGAGGAAAACCCAAGATCCATTGGGGTGGAGGAGGAATGTCAGAGGCTGTGGTTCTATTGTACTGCAGCTTTGATTCTGGAAGAACACATTAATGGACCCAGATGGTTTGAAGCTAACTGAGGGCCTATGTTCTGTACACTTGTCTGTGGTACTGCATTTTCATTTATGTAAAATTTATTTTCTTCAAGCAATATATTAATTTGGATGAAAATGAAGATGTTAAGGAATTTTCAGAATGGGTCTGTTTAACCCTCATTGGCTTTGTTTTTAGGCACTTAACTCAGAAAAGAAAAGATAGAAAAATACATTTTGGGTTCTCTTCATCTGTACCACGGCACTCTTTGGTTAAGATTTGTCATTTTGTCATATTTGATTCTCTAGACTCCCTGAAAAATCCCCTACTTCATTAGATGGAGTCCGTGTCTCACCATGGCAGTGAAAAGTTTAAAATGTTCCAGCTTTGCATTTAGCTAGGCCATGGACACATGCCATGGCACTTGCCAGCCAATTGTGTCAGGGTCATCATCTGAATCAGAATTACTTGCATGAAAAAAAGGAGTTGCAGATTCTTCCAGTGAAAGTGGAGAGGAGCAGGAGCTGCAGCACATTGCCAGGGGTGAGTGTGCCATGGGATGCCATGTGGTGGCTGGTGTCTGGGGTGCTGGTTCTGCAGAAGATAGGGCTTATGGGGGCTGGTGCTGTGGTGTAGCAGGTAAGTCTGCTGCCTGCAGTGCCAGCATCCCATATGGTCACTGGTTCAAGTCCCGCTGCTCCATTTCTGATCCAGCTCTACTATGGCCTGAGACAGCATTAGAATATTGCCCACATCCTTGGACTCCTGAACCCACATGGGAGACCTGGAAGAAGCTCCTAACTCCTGGGTTTGGATCAGCTCAGCTCTGGCCATTGCATCCAATTGGGGAGTAAACCAGCAGATGGAAGATTCTCTCTCTCTCTCTCTCTCTCTGCCTCTTTCTCTCTGTGTAACTCTGACTTTCAAATAAATAAATCTTTCTTTTTTTTTAAAAGAGCTTATGCTGATGGGTAGTGGTCATGGAAAATGTATGGGACATTTGGCAGCAAGATTTTGGATGAATTTTCCAACCCCTGAACCTCCTAGAGATTAGAATAGACTTCTAATGCGTAACTTCCTCTTATGCTTAATTAGGTTTTTGTTTTGAATTGTTTTTGATGAAACAGCAAGGAATTCTGAGTTATAGACTTCCTATTTCAGAGACAGGAAAACACTGATGCCTGCATTATAATTAAATAATGCCTATCACCCTTTCTTAAGCAACAAATGATCACAGATTCTCTCTTTGCTGCTAAGTAATGAGCATGGTGATTCTTCCCTCCGTAACCACCTTCCCACCTACACCCCCTCCCCTCTTCCTCCTTCCTCTCCTATTGACATGGAATGCCTTACATTGCTAGGGTGAACATTTAACCTGCTGGCCCTAGGTGTTCATACACTTCAACTGTGTGTAATTATTCATATTCCCTTTTTATGACCAAGCTTATGTCAGAACGACAAATTATATATTCACCTAATACTGAGAGTCATCAAAATGATTTCTATTTTCTTCTCTCTTAGGCAGTTCTTGAGGGGCAGAAATATTTATTTTGTATATCATGTATTTATTCAACTAAAAGACTGACTGTCAAGATGCTGAGTTTTAGTGTCAAAGCAAATATGTTTCTAGACCCCATGAAGTTTACAGTCTGGCAAGAAAGAGCAATCTACCCAAAGACTATTTTTTAACATAGTAAATGCTGGTGTGAAGCCAGTGGATAAAGATTGAAGCATTCTTAATCTAGCACCAACTCTAATCCCATGATCTCTAATTGAGAGAAGTAATCAGAAACACAGAACTCCATGTTAGCCAGTTATCTCTTTGAATTTCTGCTTAAAAATAAAACATATCAAACAACACAGAAATACCCAGGAGTGCATAATATTTATATACTATCTTGATATTAAAAATAAGAAAAAATAACCATTAAATAATAGCAACTTTGAATCTCCTTTGTTTTCTAGACAAGTTATAATCCTATGTGGTTCTTTACAGTAAATTATTACAGTAAATTACAGTACATCATTACAGTAAATTATTACAGTAAATAACTATAGTAAATTATTTTTGTAGGTACACTTCATCTCTCTCACATTTTTCCATTTGAGAAATCAGATTATAAAAACTGAGACCCAAGACAAAAGAAAGATTTTTATGCTAGTGTTATATGTTGATTGGCTCTCTAAAAAAGATTTATTTATTTATTTGAAAGTCAGAGTTACACAGAGTAGAAGGCGAGAGAGAGAGAGAGAGACATCTTCCATCTTTTGGATCACTCAGCAGTTGGTCACAATGGCTGGAGCTGTACTGCTGCAATGCCAGCAGCCAGGAGCTTCTTCTGGGTCTCCCACACAGGTGCAGCTGCCCAAGGACTTGGGCCATCTTCCACCACTTTCCCTGGCCATAGCAGAGAGTTGGATTGAAAGCAGACTAGCCGGGCTCAACCTCCACCCATATGGAATGTCCATGCTGGCAGTAGCTTTACCTGCTATTTCACAGTGCTGGCCCCTTGATTAGCCTTTATCTTAGACTTTTTAATGATATTAAAAAACACCGTATTTTTCTAAGCTCTTTCCATTCAGTTTCTACTTTGTAAATTCCAGATAATACTGTCCCCAGAATTAATCTAAGGTATAAATGATATGATATGAGGCATTTAACCCCTTAACCTGTCTCCTTGAATACTCAGCTATGTTAGCTCTGTGTCCATTCTTCTGTCTCTGTACTAGATGAATAAAAAGAAAGTGTAAAATGATTTGAAAAGAACTATAAGGGGTCAGCGCTGTGGTGCTGCTGCCAATTGGGGAGTGAACCAGCAGATGGAAAACACCTCTCTCTCTCTCTCTCTCTCTCTCTCTCTCTCTCTCTGCCTCTCCTTCTCTGTAACTCTGACTTCCAAATAAATCAACAAATCTTAAAAGAACTATAAACATCAATAAAACACAAATGAAAATTGTATTCTCAAAACTGGATATTAAACCATGCCTTCCTCACTTCTGTTAAAAGTTACATTCTATCATAGTCATTTATGATTTCTAGGGCCAAAGTAGTAAATAAGATTTTTCTGGAAGAGACAGAGGTTATGAGGGAGCCAGGATTTGGGGTCAGTTAGCAGCAGTGAGTGTCACTCTTTC
Source organism: Oryctolagus cuniculus (assembly GCF_964237555.1). Taxonomy (NCBI): domain Eukaryota; kingdom Metazoa; phylum Chordata; class Mammalia; order Lagomorpha; family Leporidae; genus Oryctolagus; species Oryctolagus cuniculus. The sequence goes on along the minus strand of NW_027208387.1, from coordinate 127,077 downwards.
AGATTTGATTCAGGAAAGGAAGAACAGCAACTGATCCCTGAGATTTTGGGTTGGGAAGGAAAGGAAGGAGGGACTGAACAAAAGGAAATGCCCTCTGGTTGTGGGCACCCACCCCCGACTGCAGCCTTTGGGGAGGGCCAGCTGGTGTCTCTATGGATGCTGCGGACTGGACTCCATTTCCCAGAGTTCCCAGGAGCTCCAACATATTCTGCTTCCCGAATGCCTGTGCACATGTGTGTAAAACTGCCAGTCCCTGGGGGTCTGAGTTGGACCAGAGGGAGTTCATTCCCTGATCAGGGTCAGCCCTGGGGGCTGTGGTGCTCCTTCTCTCTCATTTACTGCATCACCTGCTCTGCACGTGCAATCCCAGGCAGTTTCCAAGTGCTCACCTGAGCCTGCCTCCTGCTGCTTCTTCCCTCTTCATTGTCCACCTGTGGGTCCCAGTTACCAGGGACTCTGTTCCCCACACTCCCTGCTTTGCTCCCCGTGTTTCTGGAAGAAAGCTTACCTGCTCGGGGACTTTCTGCTGCAGGTTTGGTGTGCAGGATGGGGTGGGGACATGTGTGGGAGAAGGGTGGGTGCCAGGGCACCAGAGATCCTGGCAGTTTCCCCCGAGGTCAGGGCTGGGACCTGGGCTGTTCTGTCTCCCACCTCTGCTTCTCAGGCTCCCAGTGCCTGGACTCTCTCCTGCAGAACCTCACCCAAACTGTCCCTAATGTGCTTAATTTAGTGGTTACAGGAGAGAGAGGGCAGCGTTCTGGAAACCTGCACACGCAGAGAAGGAAGGCGGAAAGACTCTGGCTCTCCACAGTTAAATAAGCTGGGTTCCCACTGTGGGTGGTCTTAGAATACAGTTGGGCTGGGCCTCTTGATGTTTCCTGGGCTGGTTTCTGCAGGGTGGGGCAGGATGGCCTTCAGCAGGGAGCCTGGGGCAGCAGAGGGGTGGGAAGAAGGATCTGACTAGGATCTGCCCCACTGCTCTCATCCTGCATCTCATCTTCCTGGTGGGGAGCAGTGTGAAGCATGAATAGCTGCTTTGTGTGTTGATCCCTCTCATATTAGTTATCAGATTTTTCCAATGTGGAATTTGAAGCTGTTCCAGAAACCTGGGGTGGGAAAACTCTCTTCTTTCAAACAGGCACAGAGACAGTGGAGGATCCAAGGAGTTTCTATTAATGGCCCTAGGCTCAGTTGGAATGATTTCCTGAGAACTGAGCATCAAATTCAAGTTTCTTAGCTGTTACAGCATTGGTGGGTTTAAATGGCAGCCTACATGACTTAGGACCACATTTCCAATGGTCAGTGGGTCCAGTATGATTGTAAAAGAGATGCTGGGGACAGATTTATTAGGACAGATTTATGACTGAAGTTTACAGAAGCAGAACTTAGGACATCTTCCCTCCCTAGATAAGATTTCAGTGGGCAGCTGTTTCACTCATTAATTGTGAGCATCCACTTTTAAAGGTTTGTGTTGGATGAGGTCCACTTCTCTTTCTTTGATGATGTATTTGGCTGCTTTTCATTTTCTGTCTTCAGCTATTTCTTCTCCTGTTAGCAAGGCTCTCAACTGTTTTGACCTGCCACTGATCCCTTTGCAAAGTGAGAAGGGAATTAAAATTAATGCAAGTCTACTGTGTTGTCAATAACTGGAGCTACTTTTTTAAAGATTTATTTATTCATTTGAAAGAGTTACACAGAGAGAGGAGAGAGAGAGAGAGAGAAAGAGAGAGACATCTTCCATCCGATGGTTCCCTCCCCAATTGGTAGCAACAGCTGGAGCTGTGCCAGTCTGAAGCCAGTAGCCAGGAACTTCTTCTGGGATGAAGCTGTTTTTTTAAATAATTATTTATTTATTTGAAAGGCAGAGTTACAGAGTGGCAGAAACAGAGATAGATGGCTGGAGCTGTTTGGATCAACAACCAGAAGCCAGGAGCTTTGTCCAGGTCTCATAGGTGGGTGCAGGAGATGAGGGATTTGGGCCATCTTCTACTGTTTTCCCAGGCCACAGCAGAGAGCTGGATTGGAAGTGCAGCAGCCAGGATCATAACCGGCACCCATATAGGATGCTGACACTGCAGGCAGTAGCTTTACCCACTATGCAACAGTGCTGCCCACTAACGGGAGCTCATTTAATCTGAGTATGCATAAAGTGGAGAATTACAGCATCATAAATACAGATAAGTTACAGTTTTTCTCTGTGCAGTACTTTACAGTTACCCAGTGATCCAAGGAGAATCTTACTTTCCACACTGTGTAAATAAGAAGGTCAGTTACTTGTCTTATTTTGGGTTCTGTGTTTAACCCCATGACATTTTTGACATGGGAGGATATTAGTTCTACAATTTCATAGAGACTGGTCTGTGGAAGCATCGATAGAAGTTATAACTGTGAGAGTGGTAAGAAAGAAGAAGGGAAGAAATAAGTGCCCTTACGCCACACAGAGGTGTCCACAAATGGAGTAGAAGACATGCCCTTGAAAACTATGGCTGACTTTCTGGGACAAACTGTGTTTGAGTGCTTCACATGTTCTGATAGAAAGGTGTTGCCACCAAGTTATTAGTATATTTAGTTAGTTTTTAAAGATTTATTTATTTATTTGAAAATCAAAGTTACACAGAGAGAGAAGGAGAGGCAGAGAGAGAGAGAGAGAGAGAGAGGTCTTCCATCAGGTTCATTTCCCCAATGACTTCATCATTGTGAACTTTGCTCAGTTCCTGACCTATACCTTTCCTTTAACCTAGTACTTTGCCATGTAGTAGCCCATGAAAACTGCAGACTGCATAAATGAATGAATACTTGGAGGGTTGTGATTTCTTAGAGGAACATCATGAGACAGAAGGAATAAAACAAAACAAAAGTATCCTCCGTATATAGAAGGTATACTGTTTTTGCAAGCCACAGCGAAGAGGAAGAAGCAGGAAAGTAGTGAGACTGGAAAGTTTGCGGCAAAGGTAATAGGCACTGGTCAAGAATTTAACAAGCCCATTAGGAAAACATTAAGGTTTCCTTACTTCCATGTAGACTCTGCCCTCTAATGGTGAACAGGGTCCTCTAAACCCACTTGTTGCACAAATGAAAGCCCAAGCATTGTCTTCTCCCACAGATGGAGTCTGCTATTGGTTTTGATTTACATTTCCCTAATGGCTAGTGATATTGGGCATGTTCATCTATGTCTTGACCATTGAGATTTCTTCTTCTGAGAAACATCTATTCAGATCATTCTCCATTTCTGAACTGTACATTTTGCTTCTTGTTTGGAGTTTTTCCAGTTCTATATAAGTATGTTTTGGCTATCAATCTTTTGTCATAGTCAGAGTTTTCAATGTTTCCTGCCATTCTGTCCATTGTATCTTCACTCTGTTGATTACTTTGTTGTGAAGATGTATCTTAATTTGATATGCTCAAATTTGTATATTTTATTTTGTTACTTGTGCTTTTGGAATCTGACCCAAAACTGTTGTCTATGCTAATGTTTTACAGCTTCTCATATGTTTACTTAGTTTTTGGTTTTATATTTAGACTTTTAATTCACCTTGAGTTGCTTTTACATAGTGTATAAGGTGTTGGGGTATCTTTTCAGGTTTCTACATATGGATAATCACTTTCCTTTAAACCATTTGCGAAAGGGATTCTTCTTTCTCCTGTTTGTTTTCTTTCCTTTGTTAAATAGGAGTTACCTGTAGAAAAGTCGGTAAATTTCAGCTGCCTATTCTTTTCCATTGAACTATGAGTCTGTTTTTCCAACAGTGCTAACACTGCTTCTATTTTTTTAAGATTTATTTATTTATTGGAAAAGCCAGATGCTTCTTCCAAGTCTCTCATGTGGGTGCCAGCACCCAAGAACACGGTCCATCTTCCACCAATTTCCCAGGTGCATTAGTAGGGAGCTGGATTGGAAGTGGAGCACCTGGTCTCCTAACAGCAACATATGGGATGCATGCACAGCAGGTCAAGGCTTTAACCCACTACACCACAGCATCAAACCCTTCCTTATTTACTTCTGATGTGATCTTTCATTATTCACTTTTTTCTACTGCCCTGCATCTTGACTCATTCCTTTTTTTTTTTTTTTCTGGGTCCTGGAGGATGGTAGTAGGTTGCTTCTGGGATATCTTTTTTGTGTTAGTAGATACTTGGTAATCTAAAATCACAGTTTTTAGTTTCTATATTTCTCTGCTACTCACAAGGACCTTCTAGATGACAGCAGAAAATGCTGGCAGAAATGAGGATATATAAATTTGTTAAGAAAATACCACAGAAAATATGATGTAAATCATGGAATTTTACTTCTCAGAGTTGTGGAGGTTGAAAATGTAGATCAAGGTGCTTAAATAGGCTCGATTTTTTCAGAAGTATTTCTCCGATGTGACAGACACATCTATCATTTAATCTACATTTCAGTTCACAACAGCAAAAGGGGCCCTGTGGTCTACTTCAATGACAGCCATCTCTGCAGAGGACAGAAAGTTTAAAATCAGCGTTAGGAATTCTCACAGTATTACTGTCTGCTATCTCCATCAAATGTGCATTCATGTACACACAAACAAAACTACCTGTACACATAAACACATTCAACAATGGAAATGCCTGATGGTTGTGTACAGGTAACATCAATATAATAATCCATAAGATGGCCTATTAGGAGACATTAAAAAAAGAATTAGAAAGAATGACAACAAAATCTGCAATTACCTATATTTATGGCTATATGTATGATATTCAGTATTTATAGTTGCTAAAAGATGAATACTGATGTGTGGAAATAAAAGCTAAACCTTACCTTGCAATATTGCAGCCTAGTCTACATGAAAGATGTCTTCCTAAAACCTTTCCCTGGGCCCACTTTGTGGAATAGTAGATTAAGCATCCACCTGCAGCACCAGCATCCCACATGGGCACCAGTTTGAGTCCCTGCTCCTGCACTTCCAATCCAGCTCTTTGCTAATGGCCTAGGAAAGCTCTGGAATATGCCCTGAGTGCTTGGGCCCCTGCACCCATGTGAGAGACCTGGAGGAAGCTGCTGGCTCCTGGCTTCTGGCACCTGGCTTCCAAACGGCCCAGCTCCAGCCATTCTGGCCATTTAGGGGTGAACCAGTCGATAGAAGACCTCTCTTTCTCTTCTTCTCTATATCTGTAACTCTGCCTCACAATAAAGAAATACATTTTTTAAAAACCTTTCACATGTTAAATTTCTTAATTGTTTTAAAGATTCATTTATTTATTTATTTACAAGTTGAGTTACAGACAGAGAGGAGAGCCAGAGAGAAAGAGAGAGGTCTTCCATCTGATGTTCACTCCCTAATTGATTGCAACTGCCAGAGCTGTGCTGATCTGAAGCCAGGAGCCAGGAGCTAGTTCCAGGTCTCCCAGATGGGTACAGGGGCCCAAGGACTTGGGTCATCTTCTACTACTTTGCCAGGCCATAGCAGAGAGCAGGATCAGAAGTGGAGCAGCTGAGTATTGAACCGGCCCCCATATGGGATGCTGGCACTTCAGTCCAGGGTGTTAACCTGCTCCACCACAGCACCAGTCCAACATTTTAAATTTCTGATACTCTAAAGTAGTACAGGACTGCATTATATCTAGGAAAGATGCATTTAAAAATTATAAATCTAGTGCATTTTAGCAGAAGTTTTAACAAATACTTCTGATTTTCTCAGCATTATGTACTAAATGACATAATGAGTCATTGTCAGATTTTTAGCTTTTGACAGCAACTTATAACATTTTACAGCTTTTTGAAATGTATTGCTAGTGTGTTTTTCTCAACACATCCACTGGATTTTACCTATAAGGGTTGCCTCTTATAGGATTTGCATTTTAATGGGTTTCCATGGCACATGTAATCAACATCTGGAAAGCCTCTAAAACACATAAATAATAACATGAATCAGGTTTTTTTCTTAAAGATTTATTTATTTATTTGAAAGTGCTGCACAAATAGAGGAGAGGTAGAGAAAGAGACAGACAGACAGACAGACAGAGACAGAGAGGTCTTCCATCTGCTGGTTTACTCCCAGTTGGCCGCAATGGCTGGTCTGTGTCAATCCGAAGCCAGGAGCTACTTCCGGATCTCTCATGTGTGCAAGGCCCCAAGGACTTGGGCCACCTTCTAATGCTTTCCCAGGCCATAGCAGAGAGCTGGTTCAGAAGTGGAGCAGCCACGACTTGAACTGGCACCCATATGGCTTGCCAGCACTGCAGGCAGCAACTTTATCTGCTATGCCACAGCACCAGCCCCACATTACATCACTTTAAGATGATATGGATTTAAGTTCATGAGAAATTATTAGCATAGTGGGAACTGATAGATATGGATGAAGCAGGATGGACTTGTTAGGAATGGTGATGTTAATTTTCTTATAAAATAAATAAATAAGAAATTAAATATGGTCAGACATAAATGAAGACTAAAATTTATTAGTGGTGATCCAGAAAACACAGATCCCAGGTTTTTTCTTCCAGTGTTAAGTTTATATTTTTAAATGCATATTAAGTGAACAAATTTCATGTAATTTATATATACAGTTTGAAGAGCAAACTGATAACATCCTATCCTATCTTCCCTTGGTCTCATATTTCCAACTCCCTCCTTCTCGTTTTATTTTCTTTTAATTTTGACAGCTGCATGCTTTGATTTTATTTTAGAATCACAAGCTTTAACCCTCTACAAAATAAAGAATTCAGCAAGTAGTAGCAGAAATATCAATGAGTATATGTTGTGTACTCTATCAAAGAGTACAGAAAAGTGCTATGAACAATACTCAAATCTCAAAATGTCAATTTAACTCATATGCTGCTTTTTGTTGTCTATATATTAATTACCACCAGTCAGAGAAAACATATGGTATTTGTCTTTTGGGGACTGGCTTCTTTCATGAAACATACCTTTTTCCAGTTCATCCATTTAGTTACAAAAGATAGGATTTCATTCACAATTATGGCTGAATAGTATTTTACACTGTATTTATAGCTCATATTCTTTTTCCAGTCACCAGTTGATGGACTTCTGGGTTGATTCCATGTTAGCTATTGTGAATTGAATTGTAATAAACATGAGGTACAGATAACTCATGCCTATGCATATTCTATTTCATTTCATGTGGATAAATTCCTAGGAGTCAGATGGCAGGATCATATGGTATGTTTGTTTTCAGATTTCTGAGGAACTTTGATACTGCCTTCCATAATGGCTGTACTAGCTTCATTCCCACCAACAGTGGGTTAGGGTACCTTTTTCTCTCCCTCTCCACCAGCCTTTATTGTTTGTTGACTTTTTCCAAAGAATTATTTATTTGAAAGGTAGAGTTACTTATAGGGAGAGGCAGAGGCAGAGGCAGAGAGACATAAGTATTTTATCTGCTTGTTTATTCTCCATATGGCACAACAGGTGGTGCTGGCCCAATCGGAAGCCAGAGTTAGGAGCATCTCCCTGGTCACCCAAGTGGGTGCAGGGACCCAGGCACTTGGGCCATCCTCCACTGCCCTCCCAGTCCAGAGCAGAAAGCTGGACTGGAAGAGGAGCAACCGGGACCAGAACTGGCACCCATAGGGGATGCTGGCTCCACGGGTGGAGGATCAACCCAGTGTGCCATGGCACTGGCCCCCATCAGGGATATTTTTCTATAGTACTCTCTCTCCACTGTATCTTTTTCTAGTTGAAGAATTAAGGTGATGCAGGATTAATAGAAGGAGTTTGAGAGGATTGTCTCTCTTTCAATTGAGTTGAATAGTTTGAGAAGCATTAGCTCTTTAAAAGTCCTGTAGAATTCAATAGTGAGGCTGTCTGATCCTGGACTTTTCCTTGTTGGGAGGGTCTTTATTACTCATCCAATCTCTGTCTTGGTTTTTGGTTTGTTTAGCTTTTCTATGTGTCTTCATGACTCAATTTTGGTATATTGTATATGTCCAGGAATCTGTTGATTTTTCCTCTAGGATTTCCAATTTGTTAGCAGTCACAACAGATGCCCACATCCTATATTGCAGTGCTAATCTGAGTTTTGGGTACTACACTTCCAAATCAGCTTCATGTTAATACCCCTAGGAAGCAACGGATAATAGCTCAAATACTTTCCTTCCTGTCATCTAATTTGGAGAACTGTAACCTCAATGGGGACTTGAGAACCTGGTCTTGCACAGTTGTAGCCATATAGAAAGTGAACCAGCAGGTGGGAGACCTCTCTGCTTCTCTTTCCTTCTCTCTTTTTCTCTGTGTCTCTCTGCCTTTTTTATCATGTTAAAATATTTAATTACTTATTTGAAAGAGTTACAGAGAGAGGGAGAGACAGAAATCTTCCACCACCTAATTCATTTTTGAGATGACTTTAATAGCCAGAGTGTGGCCAGGTTGAAGCCAGGAGCTTTTCCTCTGATGTGTGTGGCAGCATCCCAGGCACTTGGGCCATCTTTCCCTGCTTTTTCAGTCCATTGGTAAGGAGCTGGATCAGAAATGGAATAGCTGGTACTTGAACTGGTGCACATACAGGATGCCAATGTAACAGATAGCAACTTTGTCCACTGCACCACAACCACCAGCTCCTCTTTCTGTCTTTCCAATAAATAAATCTTTTGAAAAAGAACTGAAGGTAGTAAAAGTCATCATGACTGAGCAATGGCAAATTTATTGAAGTGATCTATTTTCTTAAAGATCTATTTATGAATTTGAAAGGCAGCACTAGAAAGAGAGAGTGGGAGAGATGGATCTTCCTCCTGGTTTGTTCACTCCTCAAATGGCTGCAATGACTGTGGCTAGGCCAGACTGATATCAGGAGCTGGGGGCTTCTTCCAGGTCTCTCACATGGGTGCAGGAGCCCCAATATTTGAGTCACCCTGTGCTGCTTTTCCAGACACATTAGCAGGGAACTGGATCCATTTGGAGCATTAATGTCTATGATACTCTCCTTGCAGTTGAAGGATTTAGAATCCGTTTCAATTATGGGTGGGCCAAGTACAACAGCTTCCAATTGTCCAAGGTTTGGATTAGATGGGATCTGAGAAATTTTGTTAAAATAGTTATTAATCATAACTCTGAGCTTAAGCTTTTCTTACCCAATTTTCTTGTTTGCTGATGTTTATATCTATGGGAAAATTGGGTCTCTGGATTGCAACCAATGAAAGCATCCAGACTAACAGTAATAAGGTCAACAGTCAGCAGAATGATGTCCAGCTGAACTGAAATAGCTTTTCTTATTTGGTAGAGGGGTTACCTCCTGCATTATGCTGACATACTGACATAGACAGTAGATATTGGAGCCTGTCCCTTCTGCCAAATGGAGAATACTACATTTTGGTCCATCATATATATATTTATATATTATAATATATATTATATTATATATTTCTATACATAATATAGAATTACATATAATTATTATAAATATATAATTATATATGAATTTATTATTTATATATAAATATATAATTATTTCTGATCCAGCTCCTTACCAATGGATTGAAAAAGCCGTGAAAGATGGTTCAAGTGCCTGGGTTGCTGCGACACAGAGCGGAGGAGAAGCTCCTGGTTTCAAACTGGACACACGCTGGTTTTTGAAGTCATCTCAATAATATATATGTATATTATATATAATATTAATAATAAATTATATAATATCTGTTTATAATTATTATATATTATATAATATATTGTATGTTAAACTATAATATATTTTATATTGAATATATTTATATACATAAATATATAAATAAATGCATATATATAAATTATTTATTTATGTATTTGACAGGTGTACTTACAGACTGTGAGAGGAAGAGACAGAGAAAGGTCTTCCATATGCTCATTTACTCCCCTAATGACTGCTGGGAGCACAAGGACAGTGTCTAGAGTTTATTTTGATGGATTTTAGCCCCTTTCATTGGAGGGAGGCCCAATGAAGCTGGACTGATTTGTAAACCTCAGAAGTGTCTTTTCAAGGTGAAGGCAAACTGAGACTGAGGGGTTTTTGGAAAAACTTGGAGCAAAATGCATTTCCCACACTTGGTTAAGACACATCATTTATTTATTGATTTCATCAGATCTGTTAACATTAAGTATAAGGTACAGGGGACATGGTGGATGGCATATAGCAATATGATTTTAGTAATATATCATGAGGTGCTTTTTCTTTTAATGGATTTAGCAGGTAAAATTGGGCTACCTAATGGGATATAGCTGGAATAATCACCTTTTTACTAAATAAATCTGAGGTAATAAATGTTAGTGTATGATGACATTGAGTTTTCTTTTATTGGGCCTTCTTGGTTATTTTAATCTGGGATTTGTGAATTCTCATTTTCTCTAGGCAAGTTTTAACTGAAAAATTTTATTTTATTCTTCATCATGTTGGACCAACTCTGCTGCTTCTGGGATTTTTTTAGTACATCTGACAATTGGAAATTTAGACAATAGTATAGTTAATATGAGATGTACCAAATAAAGTACTTATTTTTATTCAGATACATATTTTGGAATTCTTCTAAAATTCCTATTGAGTATCCTTGTTAAATTTACTTCCATCCCAGGTTAAGACTTATTGGAGACAGGTGCCATGGCTCAATAGGCTAATCCTCCACCTGCAGCGCAGGCACACTGAGTTCTGGTCCTGCTGGGAGAGCCAGATTCTGTCCCAGTTGCTCCTCTTCCAGTCCAGCTCTCTGCTATGGCCCAGGAGTGCAGTGGAGGATGCACAAGTGCTTGGGCCCTGCACCTGTATGGGAGATCAGGAGGAAGCACCTGGCTCCTGATTTTGGATCAGCGCAGTGTGCCAGCCACAGCACACTGGCCGCAGTGGCCACTGGGGGGGTAAACCAACAGAATAAGGAAGACCTTTCTCTCTGTCTCTCTCTCACTGTCCACTCTGCCTGCCAAACTAAAAAATAATTTTTATAAAAAAGACTTATTGGAGCCACTCTAGTGATTATACCCATGAAACTTTGTTAATTAATGCAAATAGAACCTGGGAAAATTGATGTATATCTTATGCTGTAGAGACTTAAGATTGAACATCTTTTTTATCTTTTTTAATTATATAATTTAAAAACAAATTTTAGATTTTTTTTTACTTTACTAAGCCACAGCTCTGGCCCCATTAATATGCCTTAACAATGTTTTTTCCTCTCAGACTTATCTCTATTGTTTCAGTTAACTGGATGCCTTTTCTTTACATTCAGATTCTCTCAGCTGTCAAAGCTTATTCATCTTAATTCTGTTGTTCCTATTTCCCTCCCTTTTATTCTGTCCCTAGTCTAATTGAGGTCATGATTCTCCATTCCTTCTGTGTGGTGTCACAGTAGCCTTGAAGTGTTCTTTTTCTCTTCTGATTTCGAAAGAAAGAAATTATGTATTCCCCCAGTTTAGATATTTTAATAATTCATTCTAAAACAAAGGTTAAATATTCTTAATTTGACAAGAATTTTCGGGGCCAGTGGTGTAGCATAGTGGGTAGAGCCACCACTTGTAGTGCTGGCAGCTCATATGGATCCAGATCTCTGCTATAGCCTGGGAAAGCAGTAGAAGATGGCCCAAGTCCTTGGCCCCTGCACCCATGTGGGAGACCTGGAAGAAGCTCCTTGCTCCTGGCTTTGGATTGGCACAACTCTGGCCATTGCAGCCAACTGGGGAGTGAACCAGTGGATGGAAGACCCCTCTCTCTTCTCTGCCTCTCTCTGTGTAATTCTGACTTTAAAATAAATAAATAAATCTTTAAAAAAAGATTTTTTTCTAATTTTAGATTTGTTCTACTTCATTGTCACTTCAGGGTGTGTGTAAAGAGTGCATATCCAGTTTTTTCTATTTTGGATTTTTGGGATTTTGTATTAGCTCTGCTGTGTATTCATTTTTCTTGAGCATTGGTGATATCTTCTCCTTAGTTGTATTAAGAGAGAGAGCAATAGCCCTCATGTCTTTTTTAGGTAAGTAAGACATATTAAAAACAGAGCATTCAGTATACATTCATAGTAGTTTGACTTGTTCAATTGATTTACGTGACCTCCCTTGGACATTCTTGGTCTCTGCTGTACAACTTTCTATACTCATTAATTCTTTGATATTCTCAAATCCAGAAAATGAATGACTCAACAGCTGTGTTCCTGTATTTGCTGGGACTCAGGGTAAGAAGCAAAGTGGAGGTGTTCAGGAATCTACAGGTACATGCTACATAGCAAAGCACATCATTTCCTATACAAAGTGAGTGGGAAATCCAGAATCTTTTGCACACATATTGGATCCTGAATTATTACTGGACTATTCAGTAAGATTTTAATGTATTTATTTTCTGTGTGTGTGTTTGTATTTCTAAATAAACTCTGCTGGGCTACTTAACATTAACATGTATTGCAGAATTCTTTAATCAGTTTTTACTTTTAAAAAATTTCTCTTTCAGTTTTATGGGAGAGGGTAGAAGCTTTCTGCTATGTAACTGAAAATTCATTCATTCATTAAAGTTAATAATATTTGTTGGAAATGGGTGGAATACTATTAATTCTTGTGTGATTTTCATGAAACTAAATACATTCTCTATTTTGTTTTGCTTAAAATTTCCGCATGTGTGGACTTCTTTTTTCCTTCTTGCCCCAAATCCCTTTGTGTATTGGGATGGCAAATGGGTTTTACACTGGACAAAACATGTTATTTTGGCAAAGAAGTACTTAGCTTTCCTGCTTCAAGTATTCAAATATTGCATTGGAAATCAGTATATTTGTTTACTGTACAAATGTCCTTCATACAATTTTGTAATCTTCTGGGATGGGAGAGGGAGCAGGAAATAGGAGGGTTATGGGTGGGTGGGGGAAGTTATGATTGTCAGTATAAATTATTGCCCTACACATTTTATAGACGCTCTTCAAAGCATATCCTCAAACTAATTCAATTAATTTAAAGGATTTATTAAATGATAGACTACATGAAATTTATCGATGTATTTTATCAAGCAATCATCCAATGTAAATGATTACCATATGTTTGCACTTCAGGGAATCATTCTATTGTGAATATTTTGGCATCAATATAATTTTGTTTAAAATTTCTTTATGAAAAAATATCTAGACTAGAAATCAATTGAATGCATTGCATGGTTTTGTTACCTAATGACAAATTGCCTTCACTGAGGTTTATAATTATTTATTCTTTTAACACTAATGTTATGTGTTTACCAAATACAGTAATATAAATATACATTTGGGGTTGGCACTGTGGCATAGTGGGTAAAGCTGCAGCCTGGCAGTGCTAGCATCCCAAATGGATGCCGGTTTGAGTCCCGGCTGCTCCATTTCTGAGCCAGCTCTCTGCTAAGGCCTGGGAAAGCAATGCAAGATGGTCTAAGTCCATGAGCCCCAGAACTCGCATGGGGGACCCAGAAGATGCTCCTGGCTCCTGGCTTTGGGTCAGTGCAGCTCTAGTCATTGCAGCCAATTGGGGAGTGAACCAGCAGATGGAAGACTTATCTCTCTTCTTTCTGCCTCTTCTTCTCTCTGTGTGTAACTCTGGCTTTCAAATAAATAAGTAAATAGATAAATAATTTTTAAAAAGATACATTTGTTTGCAAACAATATGTGACATCAGTACAACTACTTAAATTTTCTCATACAAGTAGTTTAATTTGGAGGCCTGAATTATGGCTGATTGGTTCTGTAGTCTAATGATATCTTTGAACCCAACTATTTTCCCCTTCTTTATGAATTTCAGTGTTGTATATTACTAGAATTCTGAAAAAAATTCACAGAAACTTTAGGCATCATCTAAACATCATAATCTCCAAAGAGCAAAAATCATTGCAAACTATGATTTTCTAGAATTATTTCTTTGGATAATGCTACAATTTTATTGTAGCTTTAAATTGAGCACACACACACACACACACACACACATACCCATGTACCATACATACATTCACAAATGTACATACACAATCAGCAAGTCTCCAATGCACTTACCAAAGTGCATCAATGTGCTAGTTTAAGATTACTGCCAAAGAATAGTCCCTTTCTTTAAATACCAATTTACTCTATTGATTTATTTTTGACCAAAAAGGATGCAGTTTAGTTACTGTTTTGACAAAGAGGCAGGTATCATCACAAAGCACAAATGAGTGAATAAGTTACATTATCCAGGGAATTAGATAAGAAATGGCTCACTCATCAAATTAAAAGGAATTGAATCTAGTTTGAGTTACCATGTCAAGCAAAATATGAAGTTTTACAAAACTTGAATGTATATAATTTCAAATAAATTTTGAGTTGTATCTAAATGTGTACACTACAACATTAAGCATAAAGGCACAGATATTTAAATACCTTTATTTAGGAAAATGTGAATAGATAATAATAATAATTGCTAACATTTATTTTATACCAGGTGATGTTTCCTGAATTTTATGTTTCCAGAAAAATGGAGGTAGCTCCTGTTATTTTAACTTTAAAGAAAATGCAACTGAGGCATGAAGAGGTAAGTAACTGGTTTGCCCAAGGATATATAATCATGAAGTGGCAAAGCCTTAGACTTGGCATGATCTGAATGGCAGCCATTTTTTTTCACAAATTCAATGTTTGATCTATTTCATATATTCACTAAAAGGATTTACTATCAAATGATACTTTCTGATAAAACCTATGAAAACTGCAGATGAGTTTTGCTCCAAAGCAAATACTTGAGGCTAGCATTACGTGTAGCAGGTAAAGCCATTGTCTTTAAATTTAGCAAAGATATGCCTTGTTAGATGAGTGTACTTTGTGTAATTCTTCTTGTCAGTGTATACACTTTAGAAATTGATTACAGGGCACAGCATGTTAAAACCCCAACCTAGGGTGCCAGCATCCCATATGGGTGCTGGTTTGAGTTCCAGTTGCTCCACTTCTGATCTGGCTCCTTGCTAATGCACCTGGGAAAGCATCAGAGGATGGCTCGAGTCCTTGGGCCCCTGCACCCATGTGGGAGACCTGAGAAAAGCTCCTGGCTCCGGGCTTCAGATCAGTTCAGCTCCGGCTTTTGCAGCCAATTGGGAAGTGAACCAGCAGATTGAAGACTTTTCTCTCTGTCTCTACCTCTCTATATAACTCTGTCTTTCAAATAAATAAAAATAAATCTAGAAAAAAAGAAATTGATTACATCAGGCAACACATATGAACTTTTTTATAGAAAGATTGACCTTTAGAAAAATTTTAGACCTACAGAAAAAAAATGTGGTACAAATGTGAACTTTTGAATAAAAATCTATCTTTCATGAAAGCATGGTGTTATAAAACACAGCAATACCTCACTGAGAACCAAAAATAAATTGGACTATCTCATTCTGTGATTTGAAATCTAGGGACAAATGTCCTTTATTTTTCTTACAGAGAATGTAAATAGTGTTGTGATATCAAACTCATTCTAAGTTTAGGTACCCCATGGAAAGTTTGATCTAATGAAAACAAATCTGTTGGATCATTTACCTCATACATTCCACTACCATGAAAATAATATATCTGTCATAATACATCAATAAGAAAACATATTTATGCCTAAAAATACAAATTCAACTATTACAAACTGTTCAGCAAAATTTAAATTGTATGTTTTTAATATTCTAAAATGGAACATTTTTCTTTGCTTCTCAATAAAAATGTGATACACTTTAACATCTTCAGAATAAGAACTGAGAGTGTACAAGGCAAAATTTATTTATTTATTTATTTATTTATTTATTTATTTATTTATTTTTTGCCAGGCAGAGTTAGACAGTGAGAGAGACAGAGAGAAAGGTCTTCCTTCCATTGGTTCACCCACCAAATGGCCACTATGGCCTCCTGATCTCCCATGTGGGTGCAGGGCCCAAGCACTTGGGCCATCCTCCATTGCTCTCCTGGGCCACAGCAGAGAGATGGACTGGAAGAGGAGCAAACGGGACTAGAACCTGGGGTGCCAGCACTGCAGGCGGAGGATTAGCCTTGTGAGCCACGTACCTGGTGAAATATAGTTTAAGGAGAGAATTTATAACGTTCATTTTTAAAGTAACAAAAACATTTTTCACTTCTTGGTTTGCATTTTAAATTTGTACATATATATATGTATATATATATATATTAGCCATCCTTACTGGTTATTGCAAATTACCACATCCCAAAATTAATTGCTTCTCAACATTTACAATTTGTTTCTTCACTTTAAAGAAAAATATTTGTGTCTCTTGAGTAAACAAGTAAATATAATGATTTGGCATCATTTTATAAAACTCAAATCTGTAAGAACTCAAAAACCACTGCAGAAATATTCTATAAGAATGTACTCATGCATGTTGTTCTTACAATAGATTCACCCATGTCATAGGAGAGCAACTCCTTGCTCAACATTCGAAATGTTCACAGTCTTCTAAATATTCCTTTTAACATAGTGACCACAGTTGGACACAAGAGAGTCTTTAAAATTAAAAGAAACAATTTGGGTATGCTGACTTTCCTAGTCTTCTTGTTTTCCTGGGACAGAGTATCTTTTTTGAATGTAGGCTGACAAGGATACAACCCCCTCCACAAAGTAAAATGCCTAAACATTAGAGCACTGCTCCTGACCCCTGCTCACTTGTTCCTCTATGTGGGATTTATGAATGACTTGCATGAATGGAGAGATGAAAGAGGCAATGAGCTACCACCCCCCTTTTTCTTTATTTAGCACTTTTCTAGGATGCCTATGAGAACATGGGTTCTTGTCTGCCCTTTTTTATACTGTAAATTTAGCAAAAAACCTGTGCTCTGTAAGTGACTAGGTAAGGATGCAATGTAATGTACTAGGGCAATGGAAAGGAATCTTTGTTGCTAAGCACCAAGACCAACAACTCTGTGGGCTAGAAAGCTTACATTTTGACTTCTTTCCATGTCCAGCTTGAACCATTCAGAATTCAGAGAAAGTAGGAATGTTAAGTTATGAGCACACTTCACTGCCACAAATGTTATGATACTCATCAGTTTGTAATCAGGAATGACTTAAAATTTAACCAAAAATACCACAGTAAACTATGGCAGATTCATCAACACCTACACTTATAACTAACATCCACATTTATAATTGTATCTTTCTATGAAGGATCTGACAGGAATTATTATCTGGGATGGATAATTAACAACTCCTTATACAATTTTTATAATGTACCAAAAAAGTGAACTTTGAATCCTTTGGGAATTGGATAAGCTAAATATATTTGTATTTGATGAATTCAGGCTGAGAACTTGTAAGTACAATACCAACCATAATACCTACTAAAAAATTAAATACCTTGGAATAAATTTAACTAAGAATTTGAAAGATCTTCACAATGAAAATTGAAAAACATTAAAGGAAGAAATAGAAGAACACACACAAAAATGGAAAAATATTTCATGTTTGTGCACTGGAAAAAATAATATCATCAAAATGTTCATACTACCCAAAGCGATTTATAGATTCAATGAGACCCCAATCAAAACTCCAAGAACATTCTTCTCAGATCTAGAAAAAAAGAATGCTTAAATTTGTGTAGAAACACAAGAAACCCCCAAATAACTAAAGCAACATTAAACAAGAAAAAGTTGGAAGTATCAGAAGACCAGATTTCAAGACATACTACAGGGCAGTTACAAACAAAACAGCCTGGGACTGGAACAGAAAAAGACATGTATACCAATGAAACAAAATATAAACCAAAAAAATTAATCCATGCAGCTACAACCAACTAGTCTTTGACAAATGAGCTAAAATCAATCCCTGGAGAAAGGACAGTCTCTTCAACAAATAGTGTTGGGAAAATTGGATCTCAACATGCAGACATATGAAACAAAACCTGTACTTACACCCATACAAAAATCAACTCACAACTGATCATGACTCTAAATCTATGGCCTGATATCAACAAATTACTAGAGGAAAATATTGGGAAAACTGCAAGATATTAGCATAGGAAAGACTTCTTGGTAAAGACCCCAGAAGCACAGGCAATGAAAGCAGAAAGAGACAAAAGGGATTACATCAAGCTTAGAAGATTTGTGCTGCAAAGGAAACACTAAGCAAAGTGAAGAGTGGTAGAAAATATTTGCAAACTATATAACTGATAAAGGGTTAATATCTTGACGTAACACCTTGACAGTAGGGACTCCATTTTGGAGCACTTGAGACTCCATTCTGGGAAGGTGCCCCCCCCACACCATGAGACTCTGGTCTGAGACTATGATCTAAAACAGTTGAATAATAGCAGTCCACTACATCTCACTTGGCAGAGCACAGAAACCCCCTAGCATGATCGCTCAAGCTTGGAAGTGGATAGACTACACCTGGGTTAATGATAAAAACTGTAATTTGTCTAAGTCCTACGTATGATTAAAACCAATACCTGGATTAATGTCAAGATTATAATTGGAATTGTTAAGATTGTAACTGGTGTTGTCAATATAATTGATACTAGCTTATTGATACTAGCTTATTGATACTAGATTATAATTGATACTAGTTTCACATAGGTTTTAGGTCAGTAACCAGTAACCAGTAACCATGTATTCCCCCCTATTCCTAGCAAGCATGAATTCCCCTCCCGATTTTGTGGTTTTTGCCTTTGTAAACCCTGTTGCTTTGGGCTTCAGGGTCGAGAGTTCTTTAGGGCATGAGCCCACTCTCCACCACCCGCAATAAAGGACCACCAAATTTTATCAATCTGTGGAGCTCTTTTGTTTGCACTCACTCAGGTACAACAATCTGATGTTCATAAAGATCTTAAGAGACTCAACTTCAATAAAATAATGCAGTTAAGAAATGGGCAAAGGACATGCACAGAAAATTTTCAAAGGATGCAATCAATACAAATGGCCTACAGACACATGAAAAGATACTCAGCATCACTAACCATCAGGGAAATGCAAAAACACCATAAAGTTTCATCTCATCCCAGTTAGAATGTCTATCATCCAAAAATGAAAAAAAATAATAAATGCTGGTAAGGATGTTGGAGAAAAGGCACACTTATACGCTGTTCATAGGAATGTAAAGTAGTACAACCATTATGGAAGACAGTAAGGATATTCCTCAGAAATCTGAAAATAGATCTACTATATGACCCAGCAATCCCACCCATGGGAATTTACCCAAACTAGATGAAATCAGGCTTTGGAAGAGTTATTTATAACCCCCATGTTTACTGCACCTCAATTGGCAATAATTAAGATAAGCAATCAAATCAGATTCCCATTAACTGATGTCTGGAAAAAGAAAATGAGTAGTATGGAATACTGCTCAGTCATAAAAAAGAATGAAACCCTGTCTTTGCAATACATGAATGCAACTGCAAACCATTATGCTTATTGAAATGAGCAATTCAAGAAAGATGAATGTCATTTCTTCCCTGATAAGTTCTGATTAATATAGGATACAAGAATAAATAAGAATGAAATAGATTTATGATTTGATTATTGTTTTTAGCCCTTGTGAATACTCTAGTCAAACTGTGGTTTTGGATTTTTTTTTATTTGTTGAATAGTATGGTTAGTGGTGCACTAAACCCAAGGTTCAAAAGAAAATTGTGAAATCATGTTTTTTTGAATTTATGTTTTTGCAAAACTTATAGAGAAAAAGGAAAGGTGAGTGGGGATTGATGGAGGGAGTGAGGGGACTATGGATATCTTCTTAGCATTGTATTTATAAAATACATGATATCTGTTCTCTTTATATTAATAAAAAAATTTTGGAGAGCCTAAAGGTAAACATCTCCTACGAGCTGATCTTCAGCAGAAATGCTAAGAATATTCACTGCAGAAAGGACAGTCTTTTCAATGAATGGTGCTTTGAATATTGAATATTCACACATAGAAGATTTAAACTTTATCTCTCATCATATACAAAACTGAACTCAAAGGTGTTCATTTACCCTAGGCATTAAGATGTCAGTTAAGATGCTAGTGTCTCATATCAAAGTACCTAGTAGATACCCAGCTCTGACTCCTGACTCTAGTTTCCTGCTAATGCAGATACTGGGAGGGAGTAGGGATAACTCAAGTACTGGGTTCCTTCCACCATGCAGGAAAGCTGGGTTGAATTCCACACTATTGGCTTCTGTTTGGCCCAGTCCTGTCCTTTGTGGGCATTTGTGGAGTCAATCAACATGAGAGCTCTCTCTTTTTGTTTATCTGCTCTCAAATAAATAATTTTACACTCAATTCAAAATTATTTAAAGACTTAAATGTAAGATCTGAAAGTACTAGGAAAAAAATGCTTCAGGACATTGGATTGAGTAAGTATTTGAAGGATACGACAACAAAGCACTAGAAGAAAAAAGCAAAAATAGTCAAATGCACTTTTTTATTTATTTAACAGGTAGAGTTATAGACAGTGAGAGACAGAGACAAAGAGAAAGATCTTCCTTCCATTGGTTCACTCCCCAAATGGCCACTATGGCTGGCGCTGTGCCAGGAGCAAAGCCAGGAGCAAGGTGCTTCCTTGTGGTCTCCCATATGGGTGCAGGGCCCAAGCACTTGGGCCATCCTCCACTGCCATTCTGGGATGCAGCAGAGAGCTGGACTGGAAGAGGAGCAACTGGGACTAGAACCCAGTGCCCATATGGAATGCCGGCACTGCAGCAAGTGAGCCACGGCACTGGCCCTGGAATTTTACCAAATTAAAAAACTTCTGCAAAGCAAACAAAATAATCAACATAACAAAGAGACAATATGAAATTGGAGAAAATATTTAGAAAATATACACCTATTAAGGTGTATACACCCTTTAAGACATTTTAAAAACTCAATGAAAAATGAACAGATTTTAAAATTGGCATTAGATCTAAATGCTCATTTGTCAAAGAAAGGCATACAAATGGCCAAGAAGTACATGAAAAATGTTCAGCATCACTAATTAACAGGGAAATACAAATACAAATCAAAACCACAATTAGACACCAAGTTACTCCAGTTAGAATGCCTATTATCAAAGGCAAAACAGTGGCTGGTATTGTCACACAGCAGGTTAAGCCATGCTCTGTGACACTGGCATCCCATATGAGCACTAGTTCAACTCCACATCCCATCCAGCTCCCTGCTAATGTGTCTGGGGAAGCAGCAGAAGGTGACCCAAGTGCTTGGGCCCCTGTCATCCACATGGGAGACCCAGATGGAGTTCCAGGCTTCTGGCTTCAGTCTGGCACAGAACTAGCCATTGTGGTCATTTTTAGAGTGAACCAGTGATGAAAGATCTGTCTCTCTGTCTCACTATGTGTCTCCCTCTTTGTAACTGTTCCTTTCAAATAAATAAATTAATCGTATAAAAAAGAAAAATACACACTTGAAGGAATTGTATGCAAATTTAACAAAAACTTGGAGAACTCAGTAACAGGAAAATAAATGCCTTCAAATTTAAATACTGCCAGAATACATAGAGACACACGTAAAATGCATAATAAAATAAACATATATGGGGCTGGCACCATGGCTCACTTGGTTAATCCTCCACTTGTAGTGCTGGCATCCCATATGGGCACAGGGTTCTAGTCCCAGTTGCTCCTCTTCCAGTCCAGCTCTCTGTTGTGGCCTGGGAGTGCAGTGGAGGATGGCCCAAGTGCTTGGGCTCTGCACCCACATCAGAGACCAGGAGGAAGCACCTGGCTCCTGGCTTCGGATCAGCATAGTTCCAGCCATAGTGGCCATTGGGGGATGCACCAATGGAAGGAAGACCTTTCTCTCTGTCTCTTTCTTTCTCACTGTCTAACTCTATCTGTCAAATAAATAAAAAAGCATATAAACCAATCTGAATATTAGAGAATTCTGAGAAAAAGAAATGTACTGTACATAAAGGAAGAGCACATTTAGACAGCAACAAGATGGATACACTGTGTATCAGGATGGTTACACTTAAAAACACACATTACAAATGCTTTCAAGGATAGAGTAGCATGACATCTCATTCATTCCTGGTGAGAATGCATCATGGGGTAGATGCTTTATCAGACATCTTGGCATGTTATTAGGAATCCAATACCGTGTCATACACCATACATGTTCTAATATATTTACAGAGCTGGTGTGAAAACGTATGCCTTGATAAAAGCTGACATGAAAATATATATAGCAGCTTTATTCACAATGGCTAAAGCTCATAGAAAACCACATTGTTCCTCAACAGTTAACCACATAACCAAACCTTCAAAGTGCGTGGAGACCCTGGGAAGAGAACAGGAGATGAAGACACATGAGATGTTTAGGGTGCAGGCATTTAGCATGGGGACACAAGAAAAAAGCCGAGGCTGAAGTCATAGGGGATCTAGAAGCCCAAGGAAGACAATGACTTCAAGCAAAGGGCAGAGAGGTATCTGAAGGCTGCCATGAGCTGAAGGCTCAGGCTATGAAGTCACTCCAGGGTAGCAGGATAATACTCTGGAGTAGAGATGCAGATAACTGATGGGAGATCACAGCTTCATGCAGAGGGGCTGGAGGACCTGACAGCTGGCTTGGGATGCAGGCACAGATGGACACTCAAGGAAAGATGTGATGGAGGGTCTGGCATTGTGGTGCAGTGGGTTACACCACTACCTATAATGTTGGCATTCCATATGGGTGCTGGTTTGTATGCTGGCTGTTCCCGTTCAGATCCAGCTCCCTGCCAAAGACCTGGGAAAGCAGTGGAAGATGGCCTTACTGTTTTGTCCTCTGCCACCCACGTAGGAGACCCAGAAGAAGCTCCAAAGGCCTGACTCCTGGCTTCAGATGGGCCCAACCCTGGCCATTGCAACCAATTGGGGAGTGAGCCAGAGGATGGAAGCTCTTTCTGTCTCTCTATGCCTCTGTCTCTCCCTCTATGTGATAAGGAAATAACTTGAGATATTAAATTTCATGGGGTTTTTTTGGACAGAGTTAGGCAGCGAGAGAGAGATAAAGATCTTCCTTCCATTGATTCACACCCCAAATGGTTGCCACGGCCAGTGCATAGTGGCAATCCAAAGCCAGGAGCCAGGTGTTCCCTCCTGGTCTCCATGCGGGTGCAGGGTCCAAGTAAGTTGAGCCATCCTCCACTGCCTTCCCGGGCCACAGCAGAGAACTGGACTGGAAGTGGAGCAACCAAGACTAGAACCTAGAGTGCCAGTGCCACAGCCAGAGGATTAGCCTAGTGAGCCATGGCACTGGCCCTCTATGTAATTTTCAAATAAATCTTTTTTAAAAAGAGGTGCTGGAGACACAGGGGATGGAGACTTATGAAGGCACATGGAATAAGACTGTGTCTAGGGAGGCCATTCATGCATCAGAATTCTACTTCTCCACTGTCTGTTTGTCATGATAAAGCCTCCCTTTGAGCAACCACCATTTAAAGATGCCACGTGACAGACTCCTTGTCTCTGAGGCTAATATGTGTCCGTAAAGCCTACTTTAGAAGTAAGAAGTACAGATAATCATAACAAAATCTGTGACTGCCTCTGGAAGACTGAGGGACCAGGGGGTGTGGAAAAACACAAAATTGGGGCCAGTGCCGTGGCTCACTTGGTTAATCCTCCACATGTAGTGCCAGCATCTTATATGGGCACCGGGTTCTAGTCCTGGCTGCTCCTCTTGCAGTCCAGCTCTCTGCTGTGGCCTGGGAAGGCAATGGAAGATGGCCGAACTGCCTGGGCCCTGCACCCATATGAGAGACCATGAGGAGGTATCTGGCAGCTGGATTTGGATCAGTGCTGCACACTGGCCGTAGCAGCCATTTGGGGGGTGAACCAATGGAAGGAAGATCTTTCTGTCTCTCACTGTCTAACTTTGCCAAAAAATAAAAATAAAAAACACAAAATTTAATATCTCAATTTATTTCCTATCACTTCTTTTTTTTTTTAATTTTCACAGCAATGTCTTGCAATCACTTGGAAACAGGTAACAACATAGGGACCTAACATATAGACTGAAAGGATTGCAGACTCAAAACACAAACCTGGTTATTCACATCGAATGCACCTTTGCTCTAGAATGACACTGACTGTGACTGTGAGTTTCCAGCAGTTCTTAGGATGCCAAGTCTTCTGAAAACACTTTGAAACCTGTCTTCCCAGACTGAGAACCCATGGATAACAGGACTGGAGAGAGCAGTGCTCTAAGACTAGCTCAGCATCTGCTTCCACCCTTGGCAGGGAAGTGCCAGGGTCACCCCACACTGAGGGGGAGTAGCTGCATTCTCTGTGCCCTCTAGCAGTCATGTGTACCAGGGTTCACTCCCAGCCCTGGGGCCTCCAGAAACCCTGCAGCCAGCCTTCCTCCACAGCCATGTGGTGGGGTCATGGGTTGGCTCCCACAGGGTGCACGGGGCACCTGGTGGCCCTCACCCCCCACCATTCCCTGACCTCTGGTCTGGTGCCCCCACCTCCGGGTTGGAAAAATCCCAGAATCAGTTGAGAGCCAGAGATAAGAAGGGAGGATTGGCACAGCACTGGCTGGGAGAGACCCTGAGGGGCCCTGTGGCACCCATGGGTTGGCCTCAAGGTCCCAGGGTGGCTGCAGCAGGGCCTGTGCAGGTCACCCCTGCACTCTCCCCAGACCCAGCTATCTGGAGTTCGCAAGTACAGAGATCCTGCATCCTTCAGTGCTGGGAGCACACTTCCTCAGGGTCTCCCACAGCCAGAAGTTCACAAAGGGCCACCACTTCCTCCTGTCCATCCATTTCCTCGCTCCTGAGTCAGCACCATCCATTTATGCTGAGTCATCATGAAATTTCTGCTGGGTCATCATTACCATACCTTCTGAGTCATCATGAAATTTCTGCTGACTCATCATTACCACCTCCCTGGTCCCCACATGTTCTCTTTAGAGACCTGAGCCCTGTCAAGGGGTCCTGAGAGATAGGGTGGTCCCCAGCAGCTCCATCCTAGTCTCTAGCAGGTATACATTGCCCCATCTGGGTCCCCAGGGCTCCATTCAGTCTCTAGGGCCTTCATACAGATCTCCTGGTCTCCATCCGGGTCTCCAGGCCACCAGCCAAGTCCCCAGGTCCTCCATCCAAGTGCCGGGGCCTCCGTCCAGGTCTCTAGGGCTCCATCTGGGTCTCTAGCAGGTGCACAGGGATCCATACAGTCTCTAGGAGCCTCATCTGGGTTTCCATGGCTCCATCTGGTTCTTCAGTGCTCCATCTGGGTCTCCAGAGCTCAATTTGGGTCCCCAGGGGCTCCATCCTGGTTTCCAGCAGGTGCATGGGGTGCTCAGGACCTCCATCCAGTCCCAGCAGGTGCAAGGGGCCCCTCCTTCCTTCGTTGCAACCTTGGGTTAGATTTAGGGGTAGAAGCATGACTCAGCTGGCCTGGTGCCATGACTCAGCAGGTTAGGTTTGATGTCAAGGTTAGGGTGGGGATGGGATTTGGGTTAGGGTTCATGTTTGAAGCATGACTCACCAAGTTTAGAAGCACAACTCAGGAGGTCTGGAAGCATGATTCAGCAATTTTAGAAGTGCGACTCACTGGCCTAAGAGTATGACTTGGCAGGTGTAGTTGTCTACCTTTGTGGGTAAGGATGCCTGGTAGGTAATAATGACTCAGCAGGTATAAAATGGTGACTCAGCAGAAGTTTCTCAATGACTCACCAGGTCTGGGATAATGAGGATTAAGTGGGTGTGTATAATGATGGCTCACAAGGTGTGTGCTAGTGATGATTCAGCAGAATTTCCTGATGACTCAGCAGGAGTCTCAGCATGACTCATCCCTTCCTTCCTTCCCTCCCCTCTTTGCATTCATTTCTGGTCCACTTTCAATTTCCTAAACCCACTTCTGGTCATTCTAGACCCACTTCCAGTCCACTTCTGCATTCCCAGAGTCAATTCCAGTCAACTTCCCGATTCCTACAGTCACTAACTTCCAGCTAATTTATGTCACTTCAGGGTTCTCAGACTCACTTTAGTCTACTTCTGGGTTCCTAAGTCACTTCCGGTCCACTTCCGGCCATTGTATACCCATTTTCAGTCACTTTGGTTCTGTTTATACCCATTTTTGGGTACTTCTGGTGTACTTCCAGGTTCTTATAGTCACTTCCCAGAGGGTCTCTGTTGGTCCCTGGGGGTCTCTGTGGGTCCCAGTTGTCTCTGGGGTTCTCTCAGGGTCTTTCAGCATCTCTGGGGGTCTCTGAGGGTCTCTGGGGGTCCCAGGGCTCTTGGCGGGGACACCTGTCCATCACCCAGTCACCCTTGTCCATCACTCAGAAACCTGTCCATCACTCAGAATAGACCTGTCACTCAGGAAAAACATTTTAATTCTCATACAAGTTTCTCTCAGCAAATTGGTCCTGGGTCCGAAAGACACCTTTTCTTACAGGGACTCCCTTGAGTTTTTGTCAGAGAAATTTTGTCAGGATCCAATATGGCTATAGCTCCTGTCAAAACAATTGCCAGAATCCAAGATGGCCACC
Organism: Oryctolagus cuniculus; assembly: GCF_964237555.1. Taxonomy (NCBI): domain Eukaryota; kingdom Metazoa; phylum Chordata; class Mammalia; order Lagomorpha; family Leporidae; genus Oryctolagus; species Oryctolagus cuniculus. Next base: position 100,746 of record NW_027208387.1, on the reverse strand, counting down.
ACTGACATCAGAAAACACACTGCCAGACTCCAACATGGCTGCCACTCCTGTCAGAAAAATTTGCCAGCCTCCAAGATGCCTGTCATTCCTGTCATAATGAGAATTTGCCAGGATCCAACATTCTGCTGCTGATGTCAGAACGAGAATTTGCCAGACTCCAATATGGCTGTCATCAGAAAATCTAAAAATACATTTCTTAAAAATTTCATTTAAAAATTCATTAAAAATTAAAAATTAAGTAAAAATTAAAAATGTAAAAAGACATTCAAATTCCATTTAAAAATTCATTAAAATTGGCCGGCGCCGCGGCACACTAGGCTGATCCTCCGCCTTTCAGCACCAGCACACCGGGTTCTAGTCCCAGTCGGGGCACCGGATTCTGTCCCAGTTGCCCCTCTTCCAGTCCATCTCTCTGCTGTGGCCCAGGAGTGCAGTGGAGGATGGCCCAAGTGCTTGGGCCCTGCACCCCATGGGAGACCAGGAGAAGTACCTGGCGCCTGCCATCGGATCAGCGTGGTGCACTGGCCGCAGCGCGCTGGCGGCAGCAGCCATTGGAGGGTGAACCAATGGCAAAGGAAGACCTTTCTCTCTGTCTCACTCTCTCGCTGCCCACTCTGCCTGTCAAAAAATAAAAAAAAAATTCATTAAAATTCTTTTAAAATTAATTTAAAAAATAATTAAATAATTAGTGTGCATGAGTGGGATTGCCTAGCAACTTGCTTAAGCCAGAGGCCCTGAACGCACCTTTGAGGGATTGCCTAGCAACTGGGTTAAGCCCCGCAGCCCCGGGCAAGCCTGCACGGGGTTGCGTAGCAACGAGAGAAAGCCAGAGGCGTGGAGGATGCCTTCATGGAGTTGCCTAGCCATGTTCCCACAGTCTCTGCATTTTCCACGGTTCTGGCCCAGGGGCCTTGGGGGTCCCCAGCTTTGGGGGGAGGGTTCCAGCTGGACTGGAAATGGAGCTCCTGGGGGCCCTGGGCACCTGCTGGGGACCTGGATGAAGCCCTGGGGACCCAGATGGAGGCCCGGTGCACTTGCTAGAGACCTGGATGCAACCCCTGGAGACCCAATGGAGCCCTGGAGACCTGTATGGAGCCCCTAGATACCCAGATGGAGCCCCTGGAGACCTGGATGGAGCCCTAAAGACCTGGAAGGAGCTCCTGGGAGCCCCCGGCACCTGCTAGAGACCCAGATGGAGCCTCTAGAGACCCAGATGGAGCCCCTAGAGATATGGGTAGAGCCTTGGGGACCCAGATGGAGCCTTAGAGACCTGGATGAATCCCTGGAGACCCAGATGGAGCTCCTGCAGACTCGGATGGAGCCTTAAAGACCTGGATGGAGCTCCTGGGAGCCCCAGGCACTTGCTAGAGACCCAGATGGAGCCCTAGAGACCTGGATGGAGCTCCTTGGGGCCCAATGCACCTGTTAGAGATCTGGATGGAGCCCCTAGAGACCCAGATCGAGCCCCTAGAGATATGGGTAGAGCCTTGGGGACCCAGATGGAGCCTTAGAGACCTGGATGGATCCCTGGAGACCCAGATGGAGCCCCTAGAGACTCAGATGGAGCCCCTGTGCACTTGTTAGAGACCCAGATGCAGCCCCTGGAGACCCAGATGGAGCCCTAAAGACCCAGATGGGGCTCCTGGGAGCCCCAGGCACCTGCTAGAGACTCAGATGGAGCCTCTAGAGATATGGATGGAGCCATGGGGACCCGGATGGAGCCCTGTGCACCTGTTAGAGAACTGGTTGTAGCCCCCGAGACCCAGATGGAGCCCTAGAGACCTGGATGGAGCTCCTGGTGGGCCCATGCACCTGCTAGAGACCTGGATGGAGCCTTAGAGATCTGGATGGAGCCCCTGGAGATATGGATGGAGCCATGGGGACTTGGATAGAGCTCTGGCGACCCGGATGAAGCCCTAGAGACCCGTATGGAGCCCCTGGGGACCCATATGGAGCCTTTGAGACCCAGATGGAGACCTGTATGGAGCTTTAGAGACACCAATGCAGCCCCTGGTGCAGGCTTGGGGCCTGGAAATGGGCAGGGCTATGGTGATTGATAGTCCTGATCCCCAACCCCATGTTCCCACAAGGTGTGGGTGGTGGGGAAGATGGCGCTGGAGTAGGGGACCTAGGGGTTTCTGGGAGCCAGAAGTGAGGGCGTGGTTTCTCCCAGGGGATTCTGAGCCAGACATGGGGGCCCCAAGGGCCTCTGGGAGCCAGATGTGGGAGCATTCCAGAGAGACCACAGAATCCACAGTCGTGTGCAATCAGTTTATGACATCAATGAGAAAGAGAAACTGAGAGCGAGCTGGGGACAGAGGCTTATGGGACATTCCAGAACATTCTGGAACATTCTGAAAACATCCCAGAACATTCCAGAAGCTTCCAGCAGAGATTGCAAGTGAGGGGCAGGGAGACGTTGGCTTTTTACCTGTTGGGGAGGAGAAAAAAAATGTGGAGCATTCTGGAAATGTCGCAGAATGCTCTGGAATGTTCCAGAATATTCCTGTTGCCTGAACATCTAGAACATTCTGGGATATTTCGGAAACACTCTAGAATGTTCCCCTGGGAAGGTGTGAGGACTGGCTGGCACCACACTGCTCACCTGGGCGTCAGCATCATCACTGGGGACAGGTGTCTGTCAGGGAGGAGAAATTGGCTGAGTCAGCATGGGATGGCCTGGTGGCTCCATGGAACGTTCTAGAGTTTTCTAGATTTTTCTGGAACCCCCTGGAATGTTCCACCCAGGCCACACCCACCAGTTCATTCCCCTCCACCCAGACCACACCTGATTCTCATCCATGTCAGCCATGCCCCCAGCTCACAGCCATGCCTCCACCCTGGCCACACCCCTGGCTCACTCGTGACAGCCATGCCCATCCTGGCCATGAACCCTCCACACTGGCCACACCCCCAGCTCACCCATGCTGGCCACACACTCCATGTTCCCCCGGGGATCCCGTTCTCCTTCATTAACACCAAGAACTGTGCCAGGTGCTTATCGCTCAGCTCCTGGTCCTGGGCTGTGGGTGGCGCCAGCTGTATACACTTGCCCTGTCTAGTGGGCGCTGACTGTATACAGCCAGCCAGACGCACCTCAGGCAGCATGGGCTCCGTGCTGTGTACACCGAGGGTGCCTCTGTCTAGAGGGTGCCCACTAACTACCACTGGGTCTGCACCAACTGTATACAGTCACAGTCAGGATGGCTCCTTCTAGTGTGTGCTGACTGTATACAGTCAACCAAAATCACCCAGGATAGGATGGGGCTGGGATGGTTCTGTTCAGTAAGCACTGACTGTATACATTCAGCAAAACCTGCCCCAGATATCTAGTAGGTGCTGACTGTATGTGCTTGCCCCATCTAGTGGGTGCTGACTGTATACAGTCAGCCAAGCCCACCCCGGACAGGATGGGATCTACTTAGTATGCACTGACTGTATACAGCTGGCCGAGCCCCCCTCTAGGGTGTGCTGGGGTTGAGGATCTTGTATTTAGTAGGTGCTGCCTGAACACAGCCAGGGTCAGGCTCTCTCTCTAGTGTGTGCCACCAGTATACAGCTGGCCAAGCCCCTCTAGGATGCACCAGGGTCAAAGTTATTCTGCATAGTAGGCACTGATTGTATACGGTCACGGTCAGAATGTATCTCTCTCTAGTGGGTGCTAACTGTATACAGCAGGGTCAGGCTTTCAGGTTGCAATGTGTGTCCCTAGTAGGAGCCGACTGTATACACTCAGGATCCATGTATACAGTCAGGGTCAAGCTCTGGACTGGTTGCATACACTCAGGGTCTGTGTATACAGTCAGGGTCAGACTCTCTTTCTAGCAGGTGCTGGCTGTATCCACATGTGTGTGCAGGGGGCTCACCAGCAGTAAGGGTGACGCAGGTGGCAGTGCCATCGGTGCCCACATTCTGATTGAGAAAGAAGATGTGGCCATTCTCCTGCACCAGGAACTTGAAGTAGTTCTGGCCTTCAACTTCAGGGGGAGAGGTGGGCATTCAGGGTGTGCCAGGGCATGCTGGAACATGGTGGAATGTTTCAGGGCATTGTGGAGCATGCTGGGACATCCTGGGGCATGCTGGGACGTTCCAGAGGCATTTTCTAGAACATTCTGGAACATTCTAGAACATTATGGAATTTTTCTGGAACACTCTGGATGCTTCCCTAGGGCCTGCTAGAGTCTACTGGGACTGTCTGTAACATTCCAGAATGTTCTGTAATATTCTGGGGGAGAGATTCTAGAACATTCCAGAACATCCTAGAATTGTTAGAAACAAAATTGGAAAGATTCTGGAACATTCTAGAACATTGTGGAATTGTCTGGATGTGTTCTAGAACATCCTGGAATATTCTGGAACATTCCAGTTGCTCCCGTAGGGCCTGCTAGAGAGTCTATTGCAATCATCTGGAACATTCTGGAACATTCTAGGACATTATGGAACATTGCACAAATGATGCGAGTAATTGATACCTGGGCACAGGCCACGCCCACCACAAGGGCAAGAATGAGAGCCTTCATCATCATCGTCTTTTCGTCGTCTGGAACCGGCTGCTACCAGGCATCTCTTTATAGCCAGGGCTTGGGAGAAGTGGGCAGGGCTGAGGTTGTGCAAACATCCAGGTGGCACTGGGATGGGATGAGGTCCCGGGGCATTCCAGAATGTTCCAGGAGCTTCCATGAGCTTCCATTATGGATTCTCTGGGGCTAGGGATTTTCCAGAATTTTCTAGAATGTTTCAAGGACACTAGGCGAGTGTTTCTCAGGTCTTAGAATATTCTAGAATTTTATGGAGTTTTTTTTAGAACTTTCTAGAATGTTCTTAGAACTTTTTCTAGAATACCTGCTGAGTGTCTTCGGGGGTCATAGAATTTACTAAAACGTTCTAGAATACACTCAGAATTTTCAAGAATGCTCTCAGAAATTTTTCCAGAATGTTTCCAGAATGTTCTTGGAATTTTTCCTGAACACCAGGTAGGCATCATTGGGGTTTTAGAAATGTTCTAGAAACAATGGTGAATATTCTCAGAATTTTCTAGAATGTTCCCAGAACATGCAGTGAAAGTCTTTGGGGGTCCTGGAATTTTTTAGAATGTTCTCAGTATTTCTAGATTTTTGTAGAATGTCCTAGAACATTCCAGATTGCCCGGTGACCATCTTGGGGGGCCGAGAACCTCTTCTGATGGGCTGGAAATTACTACGGCCCCCAGAGATCAGCACAGGATGTCCTGGAGTGGCCACACCCCCTTGACTCCCCTCCCATGTGTGCAGGTGCTTAGGCTATGTGCGCTGTGTAAATGTCAGCCGGGCTGGGCACAGCACCAGGACACCCGCTGCACCTGGCTGGGGAATTTCCACTCAGACCTGCATCCCAGAATCCCCCTAGGATAACTAGGTGGCATTTTGGAACATTCTGGAACATCCTACAAAATCTCTAGGACATTCTGGGAAAATTCTAGAATATTCTAGAATGTTCCAGAAGATTCCAGAATCTGGATTTTTTTTTTCCAACTTTTTCCCTGGCAGGTGTCCAGGCATGGTCTTGTGAGCTCCGGGGAGGTCATTCTGGGTCTCTGTCTCTCAGTGAAAAAACTGGCTTGGAGCAGTTTTGCAGCATGAAATCCTTTAATCCCATTTCCTACTCCAATGACCCCAGGGTTCTGGCTGGCTTCAGCCAAAACAAACTGCCCAGGGGAAGCACAGGAGTTTGTGGGGGGCCCCCTGAGAACAGGCAGTGCCGAATCTGGAAGATGCTATGGTGTTCTGGCTTGTACTCTCTTGTACAAAAGTGGTTAAAAGACATCCTCATACTTAAGAATGAGGTATGCCTCCTAAGTAGTGGTTTACCCTGCTGCACCACAATGCTCATCCTTGGCATTTTATCTGATATTTCCCTGGCATTTGGACTTGTTTACCTAAGTTCATTTGTTGGAGCCAGTGTTGTGATGCATTAGGATAATCTGTTGCCACTGATGCTGGCATCCCATATGGCCACTGTTTGTGTCTCAGCTGCTGTACTTCCCATCCAGCTCTCTGGCAATGCATCTGAGAAAGCAGCAGACAACCCAAGTTCTTGAGTCCCTGCCACCCATGAGGGAGACTTGGGTGGAGTTCCAGATCCTGGCTTTGATCTGACCCAGTCCCAGACATTGTGTCCATTTGGTGGGTTGACCTGCAGATGGAAGATCTCTCTCTCCCCCTCCCTGTCTCTCCTTCTTTATAACTCCATCTTCCAGATAAATAAATCCTTTTCACATATTTATTTTTCAACATTTTTTCTCCTTACTTGCTAGTATAGCATTCTCCCTTGGTGCTGCTGCTCTCTGTGGACTTGTCCTCCTCAGCCTCTGACTAGAGCACAGCCACCTCTCCAATGCTGACATCCTCTGACACATGTTTCACTCTTCTGTTCTCTCTAAACTGCAGACTCTTGATCTACCCAACTAACTCTCATGCATAGACACACACACCTGAGGACTCCAGAGTCTTGGATTTCAGGTTGTAATTAACTTTCCTTTTCAGAGGACTGGTGAAAAAACAAGTCTGGAAGCCAGGATGCAGCCTTATGGTTCAGATGTCTGTGTCCCACATTGGAGTTTTTGGGTTTGATTCCCGGTTCCAGCCCCTGACTCCAACTTTCAGATAATGTAGACCCTGGTAGCTAGCAAGTGATGGTTCAGATGATTAGGTTCCCTGCTCCTGGGCCAGCCCTGACCGCTGTGGACATTTCAGCAGTTAACTAGAGGGTGAATACCACTTCTCTGTCTACTTGTTCATTTCTTTGCATCTCAAAGTAAAAAACAAAACAAGTATGTTTGCATCATCCATTAAAATAACTTCCTCAATGGAAAAAGTAGTGTCATTGTTATTTTTGGGGAAAAATAATGCTTCTTGGTTGTAAATGATATTTGAATAATGCATAAGTGTACATCAAACTTCCATTGTGGACAAGGAAGAGAAAGATGGAAGCAATAATTTTTGCTTCTGGCTTTGGTACTTGTCATGTAACCTTGAAAAATTCATTTAAACTCATGGGACCTGAGCATCCTTAAAATTACAGGCTCGTCTAGTTGAGGCAGGTGGTGTAAGGGGAGGTGGCAGGAAGCTGAGAGCTTTCCTTGTTTCTGTGCCAACAGAGCTAAGTGACATTAGCAAGTCATTTGACCCCTCTGGATCTTCCTCCCTTGTGAGATAAGATTGTCTTTGTAGTTAAAGGATTTATTCTACACAGTCCTATCTTATGGTAAGGTTCACATGACTGTGAAGTGTTTTATAAACTGGCAGTGTAATAATCAAGTTGGCACTGAAGATGAAATGTTAAACAGCATAGAACTTCTAAGGCTTGTAGTTCTATTAGGAGCTACACAGAAACATTCAAGTTCATGGGCATTTTTAAATTTAAAAACAGAATCATTGAATCACTGTTCAGAATCAGTATAGTTGCTAACATTCTTATTTATAATCACTGAGATTGGTAGTGTAATTACTGATAGCATACTCCTAGTGTTGTATATTTTAGTTTATACAATACTTAGACTATATAAAATATAGGTAGCATGGGAAGTGCGATACACAGCAGTCTCGTAGAATAGCAGATGTCCTAAACAGCACTCTGGCCTCAGAATCAGCCCTTAAGGCACTCAGATCTGGCTGAAGAGCCCATGAGAGTATTTTAGGTATGGAAAGCTGTGGGGAGCAACTCGGACTATACTGTTACTGGAATTAAGACTTATTCTATGCATCTGCTCTCCCACAATGTGGCGCTGGGAGAGGAGCGTACAGCTTCTACCCAGCTGCCCCTTACCAACTTGATAAGCTGCAAGAGCCGCTCCTGATTGGAGGAGAGCGGCGGGCTCAGCATGTGAGTAGCAGAGCACGGATTGGTGGAGAGGACTATATAGGAGGAGAGAGATGGCATGGTGGTGTGGGTTGGTTGGAGAGTGCGTTGGAGAGTTCGCGGGGAAGTTCGTTACTTCATTCTTTCTCACTTCTCTCTACTCATTCTTGCTTTGGGAGTTTGCTGTTTACTTATTCTTACTTTACTATAGAAAGGACTTGTTAAAAAAGGGAACAACAAGCGTCCGGTCCGGTGTGGCTCCTCCGCATGCGGAGGAGCAGCAAATGGTGCCGTGACTCAGATAGGAAACCTAGGAGGGAAAAAACGGGAAGAAGTGGGAAATTACCGGAGAGAGAGACTAGCAAAGAGCCTAGGGGAAGGCCAGACGGAAAGAGTGCCGGTGAAAAGCTAGTTAGAATCCAGGAAAAAAGCCGTGGGGGAAGAAAATTAGAAGCTAGGAAAGAGGTATTAACTGGGAACGTCTGGGAGACTCAGTCTTCCATTACGCCCACCGCTCCAACATGTCACAGACGGTACAGACAATGGAGTTCTTTGGCTACTCTTTGCCCACTGGCTACCTCTTCCTCCTGCTAGGCACCATTCTCTATTTCTCCCTAAAGATCATCCATTGTGGGCTGAATGTGGTTTCTCTCTCTTCCTACTCCCCACCTCCTCGCAGCTTTTCTTCTAAGCGAGGGAAACGAGGGGGGAGGAAAATTCATGCTTTCGTAAGAGCAGTCGTGGAGATGTCCCCCTGGTTTCTACAGCAGTGGAGGCAGGTGGGATGGAAATTACGCGAGGCTGGGGAATCGATAGAAGTGCTGAAGCTGTGGCAACTCGTTGATCAGGTGCTTCAGGACCCCACGGAAGGGATCGAGTTGTTGCTTAATGAGGGGAGTGAATTGCAGGAAGAATTATGGCAGGGCAGCCAGGAGAGCAGCTATTGTAATGAACAGGTGAGAAGAAAATCAAAGAAGGATTTAGAGAGCCAGGAAGCTTACGTGGGGGAGAAGGAAGCTGAAGAGGGAACCTCGCCCCCGAGAGAGATGCCAAGAATATATCCTGGCCCTACAAGGCTGGCAAATTCAACCATAAAGGATGAATCACCACCCCGGTATCGCCCATTAGTACTACCAAAGTTTCCTCCTGTAAAGAAAAGCCCCTTTTTTCCACATGAGATTGAAGAAGAGTGGGAGGAGGAAAAAGGAGTGATGGAGGGAGTAGGTATGCAGGAGGAGATAGAAAGGCCGAGAACCGAAAGCAAGCAAAGGGGAGCTGTTTATAGAAAACCTGCTTGGGAGCAGTACCAGGAACCAGGCCAGGTGTTTCCTGTAATTCAGGATCAACAGGAAAACAGGGGTTGGACACCTCTTGACCATAAATTACTTAAAGAGTTGCAACAATCAGTACAATTGTATGGGCCCCATGCAAGTTACACTCAGGCAATCCTTGATAACATTGGGCAGCAAGGCCTAATACCCGAGGATTGGAGAAACTTAGTAAAGGCGGTGTTGGGTGGGGGTGACTTCCTCTTATGGTTAGCTGCTTATAAAGAATTCGCGCGAGAATATTCAAAGCAGAACTATCAAGCAGGGAATCAAGCATGGGATGAGGAAATGTTAAATGGAGAAGGGCGATTTGCCAATCCTGATGAGCAGGCCCGATTACCAACAGCTGTCCTCTTACAAGTGAGAGAGATAGCAAGAAGAGCCTGGAAGGTGATACCCAGAAAAGGAGAAATAAGACACAGCCTAACTAAGATAGTACAGGGCCCTACTGAACCTTACGCTGACTTCGTGAACAGATTAATGGAAGCAGCAGGAAACATTTTTGAAACTGTGGAAGAAGCAATGCCCTTAGTCAGAAGATTGGCGTATGAACAGGCCAATAAAACATGTCGTGAAGCTCTTAGACCATGGCAGCATAAAGACATCCCTACCTTTTTGAAAATCTGTAGGGATGTCATGGATGATGTAGCTTCTGGATCACATGCTGCAGTAGCTGTAACCCGACAATTTAGACAGAACATGAGGGGACGAATATGCTTTAGATGTGGTTGAGAAGGGCATCTAATGAGGGAATGTAGGGTGAAATTTCCAGCCCGAGATCGGCAGGGCATAGAGAACTCGAGAAGACCAGGCCTTTGCCCACGCTGTAGAAGAGGGAATCATTGGGTCAGTGAATGTTACTTTAAAATGAATAGCGCAGGCAATCCCCTGAGGATGCCAAATGAGCCGGGCCCCATAAGAAGATCAGGTGTATATGGACAGCAGCAAAAAAACGGAATGTGGGCCCCTGCACCCTGGGGCCAAAACAATTGGTGGGTGCCACGGTCCCAACAATACAAAAACCAAATATTTACTGCGCAGAGTTACGAGCCACCGAATATTCGGTACTAACACCTCAAATGGGGCCACAAGCCATAGAGGTGAGGGCAGAAACAATTTCAGCGGAGCATAAGGGACTTGGAATAATCATAGGAAAAGAAACAAATGCTTTAAGAGGCCTAATGGTCATTACCGGAGTCATTCAATTACCTTTTGATAAGTTAAAAGTGCTAATACAATCTACAAAGGGTATTATTCAAATCAAGCCAGAAGAACCTGTGGCTCAAATGCTGATCATGATTGGAGCGCAGGATGTTCATGGACCCCAAGGGGAGAAATTTACAGCCTTGTCCCTATCTTTAGCAGATCGACCTCTGTGGACCTTAACCATTAGAGGAAAGTCGATTCAGGGCCTGCTAGATACAGGTGCAGATGTAAGTATAATTTCAGAAAATGATTGGCCGAAGTCATGGCCCCTTCAGCCAGGAGATAATACTTTAGTAGGCCTAGGTGCGGCCATGACACCATCAAGAAGTGCTCAGGTGCTTCATTGGCAGGATCAAGAAGGGAACAAGGGAAATGTGCAACCTTATGTTAGTGCACTCCCCATCACATTATGGGGAAGAGACATTTTAGAACAATTGGGACTGACATTAACAAATGAGGACCAATTGGAGAGTTCTACAGGACGGCGTATTATGTATAAAAAGGGATATCAGGAGAGAGGATTAGGCTCCAGAGAAGGCAGAAGGGACCTAGCCCAGCCCAAAGGCGATTTTAAAAGACAGGACACGGGTTTTTCGTGGGGGCCACTGAGATGCAGCCGCTACCATTGTCATGGCTGGACAACAAGCCAAAGTGGATACCACAGTGGCCCCTTACCCAGGAAAAGTTGGCTGCGGTAAATGATATAGTGTTACAACAATTAGAGGCAGGCCATTTGCAACCATCAACCTCCCCATGGAATACGCCAGTATTCGTGATAAAGAAAAAATCGGGGAAATACCAGTTGTTGCATGATTTACGGGCTGTTAATCAGCAGATGCAACCCATGGGGGCATTACAACCTGGACTCCCGGTTCCTACTATGATCCCAAAGCATTGGCCATTAATAGTACTCGATCTGAAGGACTGCTTTTTTAGCATACCTCTACATGAACAAGACATTCAGAAGTTTGCTTTCACCGTACCTTCCATTAATCATCAAGGTCCCGACAAAAGATATGAATGGAAGGTGCTTCCCCAAGGAATGACTAACAGTCCTGCCATATGCCAGCTATATGTTGACCAGGCAGTAGAGCCGGTTCGACAACAGTGCCCAAAAGTACAAATTTTACACTACATGGATGACTTGTTAATAACGGCTGAAAGTGAAAGTCACCTTATGGAAGCATATAAGCTGCTGCTATTATATTTGGAAAAAGTTGGGTTACAAGTAGCGCCAGAGAAGATACAAAAAGGGGAAGTAGTACAGTACTTAGGGCTTAAAGTAACTTCTGAAAAGGTGACCCCATTAGAATTTGAAATTGCAATAGATGGGTTGCAGACCCTTAATGACTTCCAAAAATTATGTGGCAATTTAAATTGGTTGAGGCCCTATTGTAAATTAACCACCGAAGATATGATGCCATTATTCAATATTTTAGAAGGAGATGCCCAGCTTGATTCCCCTCGTAGATTGACAAAAGAAGCCCGCTTGGCATTACAGAAAATCGAAAAACAAATTAAAGCAATGCAGATGGAAAGATGTGATCCACAACAAGCCCTAGAAATATTAATTTTTATGGAACAGCTGTATCCCTTCGCAGTCATTTGGCAAGGAGAACCCTTGTTGTTTGTATACCCACATTCACATGCACCGCGTGTACTATACACCCAAGGCATAGCAGTGGCTGATTTGATATTAACAGCAATAAAAAAGGTGACAGAAATGGCGGGGAAGACTCCAAAGCGATGTGTAGTTCCCTTTGCTCAAGAGGCAGTAGAAGCCTTTACAAGGGAATGCTGGCAATGGGCATACATAGTTCTCATTCTACAAATAGAGATTGACAATCACTACCCTCGCCATCCATTTGTTAACTTCTGCACACAGGTTTCAATAAAACGGGTGCAGAAGGTGCGAAGGGATCCAATTCAAGGGGCAGTTACCATATTTACGGATGGAGCTAAAGGCGGAACAGGAACAGCTATATTTAACAATCAACGATATTTTGTCTTAACAGCATCCCCTTCTCCACAACATGCAGAATTAGCTATTATCGCAACAGTATTACGCAGAGAGAGCGCACCCATGAATATTTTGTCTGATAGTGCATATGTGGTGAATGCAGTTCAGATGCTTGCTACACAGTGCCTTATTCTTAAATCCTCCTCAGTCTATTCTTATTTAAGTGAAATTCAGGGGTTATTAAATCAAAGAGAGCATGCTATTTACATAGGCCACATAAGAGCTCATTCTAATTTACCTGGCCCACTTACTCGAGGAAACATGATGGCAGATCATTATTCAAGATTCTTGCTTGCATGCACCGCTTTGGAACAAGCTAAAGAATATCACTCTAAATGGCATGTTAACACCCACACTTTAAGTTTTAAATTTAATATTCCCTGCAAGCAAGCAGAAGATATTATTAGATCCTGTGAAAAGTGCGTTGTTACCATAGTTCCAAAGATTCCTGCGGGAGCCAATCCCCGTGGCCTTAAACCAGGACATATCTGGCAGATGGACGTTACACATATCCCCTCTTTTGGGCGACAAAGCTGTGTTCACGTCACTGTAGATACATATTCAGGTGTAGTTATGGCCACAGCCATGAATAAAGAAGGAGTACAACAAGTAATCCAACACTGCTTGCAGGCTTTTGCAGCCTGGGGAGTTCCTCATGTGATCAAAATGGATAACGGCCCAGCGTATACATCAACTCGTTTTGCTGCATTTTTGAAAGAATTCGGAATCTCCCATATTACCAGTATTCCATACAATCCACAAGGGCAAGCTGTGGTAGAACGCACTCACTTATATTTAAAAAATTTAATAATTAAACAAAAAGGGGGAATAGGGGAAATGGCCACATCCAACAAGGATGCCTTGGCCCTAGCTCTTTATACAATTAATTTTTTGAACAAGAAAAAGAACGGTAAAACACCTGCAGAAATGCATGCTCAATCAGCTGATAAGGAATCAATACAGTGGATAATGTGGAAGGATTTACAGGACAACCAATGGAAAGGCCCGTTCCCCTTACTCAGAAGAATACGAGGCGCCGTTTGTTTTTTTCCACAGGGTGCGGCACAACCAATATGGACCCCTGAGAGAAGAATTCGGTTGGTAAACCTACCAGCAGAAGAGCTAGAAGAAAAAAACTCTATTTGAGGAAGAAAAACAATGAATAACCAATCCCTGGGATCTTGAATATGGGACATTTTTCAAGGAACTCTGAAGTAGCATGACAAACAAGACAGTCAATAGCATGAAGATCACGCTGAACTTTACACAGGCGCGTATCAACGCCAAAAAATTAAAAAGAAAGGGGGATCTGTGGGGAGCAACTCGGACTATACTGTTACTGGAATTAAGACTTATTCTATGCATCTGCTCTCCCACAATGTGGTGCTGGGAGAGGAGCGTACAGCTTCTACCCAGCTGCCCCTTACCAACTTGATAAGCTGCAAGAGCCGCTCCTGATTGGAGGAGAGCGGCGCGCTCGGCGTGTGGGTAGCAGAGCATGGATTGGTGGAGAGGACTATATAGGAGGAGAGAGATGGCATGGTGGTGTGGGTTGGTTGGAGAGTGCATTGGAGAGTTCGCGGGGAAGTTCGTTACTTCATTCTTTCTCACTTCTCTCTACTCATTCTTGCTTTGGGAGTTTGCTGTTTACTTATTCTTACTTTACTATAGAAAGGACTTGTAAAAAAAGGGAACAACAAGCGTCCGGTCCGGTGTGGCTCCTCCGCGTGCGGAGGAGCAGCAGAAAGCCACTCTGGCAAAAAAGAAAAAAAAAAGGACCTAAATAAAAGATCTCTGTGAGTGAGATCCCAGTAGAAAGAACAGGCCATCAAAGAAGGAGGTACCTTTCTCTGAAGGGAGGAGAGAACTTCCACTTTGACTATGACCTTGTCTAAGTAAGATCGAACTCAGTGAACTCAAGAGGCTTCCATAGCCTTGGCAACTCATGACTAGAGCCCAGGGAGATTTCTGATGCCATAAACAAGAGTGTCAGATTGTTAAGTCAACAACAGGAATAACTGTGTGCTTACTCCTTATGTGGGATCTCTGTCCTTAATGTGTTGTCCAATGTGAAGTAATGCTATAACTAGTACTCAAACAGTATTTTACACTTTATGTTCTGTGTTCTGCAAACTGATGAAATCTTAACTGAATATAAACTAAATCGATCTTCTGTGTATAAAGATAATTGAAAATTAATCTTGATATGAATGGAATGGGAGAGGGAGTGGGAGATGGGAGGGGTGCTGTTGGGAGGGAAGTTATGGGGGGGAAGCCTTTGTAATCCATAAACTGTACTTTGGAAAATTATATTTACTAAATAAAAGTTTAAAAAATTTAAAAATAAAAAAATAAATAAAAACATAGGTAGCAATATTTAATGCTTCTCTTACTGTTCCTGGATTGGATTATAGTATATGTTAATAAACCCTTTTTAAAGATTTATTTATTAATTTGAAAGACAGAATTATAGAGAGAGACACAGAAATAGACAGAGATGTTCTGTCTGCTGTTTTACTCCCCACGTGGCTGCAAGCAGCTGGAGCTGGGCTAATCCAAAGCCAGGTGCTTCTTCCAGTTCTCCCACATGGATTCAGGGGCCCAAGTATTTGGGCCATCTCCTGCTGCTTTCCCAGGCACATTAGCAGGGAGCTAGATTAGAAGCAGAGCAGCTGGGATATGAACCAGTGCCCATAGGGGATGCCAGCACTGCAGGTGGTGGCTTCAGCTTATATGCCACAGCACCAGCTACAGCCTATTCATTTTAAATTAATAACTAAAGATTATCTGCTGTTCAGCCTCCAGGCTTTGGCTTGGCCCAGCCTCTGCTGTTGTGGACATTTGGGGAGTGAACCAGAGGTTGAAAGATCTCTTTTCTTATGTCTCTCCCTCTCTAACCTTGCCTTTCAAATAAATAAATGAGTCTTTGAAATAAAAATACATACACACACACAAACACACACAGTACCAACACAGTGGGTAAAGCCATGGCCTGCTGTGCCAGCATCCCATATGGGTGCTGATTCAAGTCCCAGCTGCTCCACCTACAATCTAGCTCCCTGCTAATGTGCCTGGGAAAGCATCAGAAGGTGGCCCAAGTGCTTGAACTACTGCATTCATGTGGGAGGCCTGCAAGAAGCACCTGGCTTTAGATTGGCTCAGCTGAGGTCAATTTGGGAAGTGAACCAGCAGATGGAAGATCTGTCTCTACCACTTCTTTGTAACTCTGCCTTTCAAATAAATAATAGATTTTTAAAATGGGGGAAAAGGGCAGTTTTGTTGCCTTCCCTTTCCTTAGAGTAACATAATCAAAATCTGTTAGGCAAATGAATAAGGGAAATTCTGAGATCATGTATTGACCACAGAAGAGAATGGATTCCTTGTGCATTTTCTGGAAGCCCATGCTAGTTAGAACCAAGGGAAGCATAACAAAAAAGGGGAGGCCTATATCCCTCTTATTTGTCTTCTTTGTTCATTGGAGCAGTGGAGAGTTGAGTAATGTAATATTGGTGTTTGTCTCCATACAGTTCACTTCTATTTAGCTGGTTCTTTTTTATTTTTGCATTTCTTTTTTATTTATTTTAAGAGATTTATTTGAAAGGCATAGAGACAGGGGTCTTCCATCTGCTGGTTTGATCCCCCAATGTTTGGGTGAGGCTGAAGGCCGATGAGCCCACTTCCAGTTCTCCCATGTGGTGTGGGGTCCAAGCACCTGTCCATCACCACTGCACCTGTTGGCTGGAGTGGGACAGGAATTTGGGCGGCAGGGATTTGAATCAGCAACTGTGATGCAGGCCTTGCAGTTCTGGTTGCACCCCCAAACCATGGTGCCAGCCTTGATAAACTTCTTTAAAGTGGAATTAGGGGTAAAAACGATCTGAGGTGCATGTGCGGTTCCATTGTGAGAGGGTCTGAGGCCCCACGGGTGACCAGGGGCCAATAGGAACACCTGCAGCCTTGGCCCGCAGGTCCCAGGCATCTCCCCTCTCCTTCTGCCCCACCCACAGCAGCCCGGCCCAGGCTCCAGTGGTGCCTCAGGTATTTCCACCCCAAACTGGTCAATTCAGGTCACTTTGTGATCCCTGAACAGATTCAGTAATGCATGCTTCTTCTCTACTACAAAGATCTTATGTTGGTCATATTTCCAGTTACCAAAATCAAATCAACTCACACCTGGACTCTGAGTATTCAATGACATTAGTTATCAAAATAAATGTATTCAAATATTCAAAGACCACTTCAAAGCTTAACTGCCTTCAAGAGTTTTTGGCACTGGAACAGCCACTATGGTTTTCTACACATGAGCACTCACTATTTTATATACCATTTAACAATTCAAACATCACTTCAGCTTCAGCAATACACAACAATAGAATGGATGATTCTACATAATAAACATGTTACATTAGTTTGGACTTAAAACCTAGAACTAAAACCATGTGGTAATATGGATGGATTTAAGGAAAGATGTAGAGCTAGGTAGCTAAGACCACAGAATCCCAGACCTATTGATTTTAAGTGAGTCTGGAACAACAGCATTCCATTGCATTATCTTCCATCTCAGAGTCCTGCTTTTCCAGTGAGACCCACCCCACTCAGACCATGTATTTCCTGCCTGTGTCTTCACGGTGGTGGAAGCTGTTCTGATACAGGCATCTCCTGGATAGTCACCAGCTTCCTGATTTACTACCTGAACTGGAATCAACAGTTGTGAGGGATGTTTCCCAAACACCCAGGCTGAACTGAATGTTCGTCTCTGGCAGTCAAAAACTTCTGCCTTAGGAAACAGAACATGTCCTCTACTCTGGGGCTCCTTTTTCTTCTCATGGGGTTCTGTGGTGATCTGTGGTTTTCAACACAAATCCTGGTAGCATTCTGACTCAAAAGAAAGACCAGGGATAAGAGTTCTTTCTGGGGGCTGGTGTTGTGGCATAGCAAGTTACACTGCTGCCTGCAGCACTAACATCCCACATGGATGCCAGTTTGACTCCCAGCTGCTCTACTTCTTCCCTAGCTCCTTGCTGGGTAAAGCAGCAGAGAATGTCCCAAGCACTTGGTCCTCTGCCCCCACATGGGAGACCTGGAGGAAGCTGCTGGCTTCAGCCTGGCCCAGCCCTGGCCATTGTGGCCATTTAGGGAGTGAGTCAGCAGATGGACCTCTGTGTTTCCTCTCTTTTTCTCTCTGTAACTATGCCTTGCAAATAAATACAACTTCAAAAAGTTATTCTCCATCAAGTAATACACCCTTTTCCAGGCAGTTGTAAAGCTGGGAGTCATAGCTTCTTTTATATTTTGGATAATAAGAGTTCTGGTTTGAAAGCATGTTCATCTGAGACAAAGATCACTCATTATCCTTTGTTAGAGAAGGGGGCTCTGCTCTTTGAAAGTGAAAATTAGAAGCGGTAATGTGTGATGAGCTCCACCTGCCAGGTCTGGGGAGACTTATTTGAAAGACAGGATACCAGGAGAGGAAGCTTTTCAGATTCCCTGGCCCTTGCTTTAGTCTTATGTCTTTACTTCTTTTGTTGCATCTTGATGTCAAGAGTGTACTCTTTATGCTGAAATGAGGAATTGTGTCTTACCTCTTTTGGGCCTTTTTCTAAGAAGAGTGTATATATTTTTCTTGCATATAAGGATGGCTTCTGGGGTGGGTGGATCTTTCTTGGAAGTTTTCACAAGCCAGCCAGTAGCCTATATTTTCTTCACAGAATTCAGTTTTTAGAAAAGCCTCCAATACAGCCAGACCATCTGTATGTAGGGAAGAGCAGGCAGAAAAATAAAAAGAAACATGAGGAATATGAGGAAGCTAATGATCAAATAATCCCTTGTACTTTTCTAGTACTAGGATTAGCTATTCTCGTTTTTACTCAATCCTGTAATCCTGCGGATTTAGCTCTTTAAAGACAAAGATGCCTGTAGGCAAAATACTTCATTGGTTCCATACTACTAAAACAGAAATACTTCAGTTTGTTTTAGTGCCAAAAATGTATTTACAGGAGAGGCATAAATCCTCAGGGAACTAAGTCTCTTGCAAATACTGCATGCAATGAAAAGCATCCTCAGCCTCAACCAAGAGCACTGCCATTGCAGAGCTGAAGGGTGATTTATCTTCCCCACCTGGTGTGAATATGCTGCAAAATAAGCGGAGATAAACAGACCTTCTAGGTTAAGTCAAATTCTCCCTGTTGAGCTGCTGATTTGAGGACACAGCCTTTCTGCACTCTTGTGATACTTGCAATGGATTCAATTCAAGCCTAATTCACAATTGCTGGCCAGCAGCTCCTGGAATGCTTCTGACCACAACAGTGCTTCCTTCGGGGAAGGTCTGCAAGAGCAGTTCTCTAATGAGTTGTGCTCAGAGCAGTTCCCCTCCCAGCTCAGCAGTGAGCTCTTCAGATTGCAAACACAGGAATCTCAACTTACTTGATGAAAGCTTGCTACCTGCTTTTCTTGCCAATTGTGGCCTTCCCAGGAATGGTGGAGTTTTGCCATAGGTAGCTCAACCCGGTCTTCAGTACTCTTATTCTTACAAAAAAAAAAAAAAAAAAGACAATTCAGTAAGTGGTCATCCTTGAATACACTACTGAGCCTGAAAGCATTTTTACCAAATAAAGTCGCCCAATAGCTATAAACCAAAAGCCAACAACAGGCTTACCCACCTAATATTACACTCAGCCCCGAAGTACTAAGCAGTTTCATCAGTTCCTCAGAATGTAACTATGCTGTGAGCACTAAAGATAGGACTGCCCAAATTTTAATTATCAATACACTGCACAGCTAATAAGGCAGATGCTGTCTCTGGCCCACAAAAGGAGACAGTTTCCCTGCAAGGTTAATCACAATTGGGAGACATTTTGCACCTGATGGAACCTGCAGCAGTACTGCCTTGAGCCTACTCCTCTTCTTCCCTTTCCACCTTTAGTCCTGGATGGGCCAGAGACCATGCACAGGAGGTGCCATTGGTCACCCGTGGCCCCCTGTCTACCTGCAATGCTCCTGGTAGGAAGATGCTGCAGAACAGTGATTTGTCCCATGATTGTCACTGTGTGAGATCAGCCCATCATGAGAAAATGACCATGGATTCAAATGAGATATCAACCGCAGAAGCACTTCCCCCAGCATCAGTGCAGGAGGGTGGATGATGGAAGGCACAGCATGGCCAGGACTCTAGGGACCCTGCAGGACTCTGCTGCCCTGGATGCCTATAGCAGGCAGCTGCATGAGGCCCAGTGTGCCAACAGCGCCCTCCTACGAAACCCTTCCCCCTGTCTGCCCATACAGACCACACAGATGCTGTGTCAGTGAGTAAATCAGCACCGCGCACTTGGTTTTCCTGATGAGACTTGGCCTTCATTACTTCCCCAAGCGCAGCACGTGCTGCAAGCCTCAGCCAGCAGGGCCAGCGGGAGAGGTGGCAACTACCAGCTGCCCAACAATGACCACCGCCTTTATAGCCAGCCTACATGGGGCGGGTCTGGCAGCACTGGTCCTGCCCCAGGGCAGGAAGGATTGGCCCGAGGTTCCCCGCTGGGTGGAGCCTGAGCTGTCCTGCAGCAGATTCTGGAAGCAAGAGAGCTGCTGATGGCTGAGGCCCTGGCTCAGAGCACACTTAGTGAGACCCCATGCCCGGCAAGGGCGCTGGGGCCCTGGACTTTCCCAGGCTGCAGTCCTAGGGTGGAGGCTTACTCAGCCCTCCTTCCCCAGCCCTGCCCACAGGTGGAGCGGGGTTCCCATGGGGGCATCTTCCTTCATGGGAGCATGGGTGAACCCCAAATGCCGCGACTCCCAGTTCTGAGTGCTGGCCCGCAGCCTTCCGGGAGGGAGTAGGATACAGAGACTTTGTGGGGAGGTGACACTTGAGCTGGGCCTGTATTTTGGGATTGCTCTGGATGCACAACCCAGCGCACCTGGACCTGCTGGTCTGCTGCAGGCCTCCTGGAGGCTCTGGGAGCTGGGCGTCCTGGTGGCAAGGGCAGGAGGGTGGGAGGTCGAGGCGCTGAGCTCCCGCTGGGTGCACCAGGCACTTTGGAGCTGTTCAGAGTAAGGAGTTGAGGTCACCTCCTGAACCACTGCTGGTCCCAAACTCCTGGTTTGGGATTTTCCAGAACCTGAAGTAGGGGTGTGGTGGGGGTGGTAGTGGTTGGCTTCAATGCACTGTATTTGTGAATTCTTCAAACACAGCTTCTCCCTACTCCTGCAGGCTTTCAGGTGATTGACGAGGACAGAGTCCCTCCACTGCAAAGTGACTGAAGTTTGGAAACTACGTCCAGAACATCACAGTGTGTATTCAGCTGATCATCCTTCAGGCCTGCAGGTGGACAGCAAGAGCAACAGTAAGATATTAACTACTGTAGATACTCTCCTTTCTTTCCAGTAGACCCACCAAAAGAGAATGGGAGATGAGTACTTGAACATTGGAACCAGTCAGCATGCTAGGGTGAGCTGCCAGTACTTGGAGCTCAGGAGTGGACATGGAGAGCAAAACATGCATTGTAACTAAAGAGGACAGTAAGGCATTTTACTGTGAAAAGGGAAATCATTTAAAAGTGAGCAAGACACCTTAAGGAAATGTCTGTATAGTTATTTTTGTTTATTTGCAAGGCAGAGAGAGCCCTTCCATTTATTGCTCATTCCTCAAATGTCTGCACCAACCAGAGCTGGGTCAGGCTGAAGCCAGGAACTCAGTGTGGGTCTCCCACACAGGTGGCAGGGACTCAAGTACTTGAGCCATCAGCTGCTGCCTCCCAGGGTTCTGTTAGCAGGAAGCCAGAAGCAGAAGCAGGGCTAGGGCTTGAGCCCTGAGAATTCTGACTGGGATGTGGAAGGCTTTACCACTATGCCAAACACATGCTCCAGTAAGCTCTTTCAACACGTTTGCAAAATGTAAGAATGTGGTTTTAAATATATGCTCTTCATCTTAAAAATTTGCATAATCTTATATTCAGTTTCATGATTCAATACTTATTATTAAATACAAGTAACATTTAGATACATGCTTTCCTCACCAATACAAACCTCAGTAATTTTTTCACTTAGAACCTTGAATATTAGCATTCATTCAGACTGAAGTTCACTCATAAGCTGGGAATTCTGACAAAGAGACAGTAGGGAAAAAATCTAGATGTGTATCTGATACCTAATAAGGTTCTGAACCTGATTGACAGAATCTGAGTAACTGTTCAGAGAGTGACTTCATACCTCTCCCCTCTGTAATGAGAAGACTGTGTCCTTTGGCCACTTTCACATGATGTTATGTAAATTTTACCTGAAAAGCCTTTTATAAATTCTGAAGTACCATACAGAAGCATATATGCATTTCCATATGTGTGAAAAAAGGCAATGTCAAAGGCATAGCTATTCCAGAGAGAAGTTAGGAGGATTAGCTCAGTTTTTAAGTGTGTAAGTACCATTAAATATCAACATATTTGAAATAGATTTATATATAGAGTGTGGAGTTCATGATAGATATTGAATAAATGCACTCTGGATAATAAGCAAATATCAGAAATAATGCCACACCCATCAGTGTTTAAACTCTTCAGACAGCTCCGTGCCAGGGAAGTGCAGTGATCCCTGTAAATTAACAAAAATCAATCTGTGTATACCCATGGAAGCCACTGGTTTATATGCAGCCTATACTAGAGGTTTTTGTGTTTAGTTAAATTACTTGATTTTTTAATGAATGCTTTCAGACTGATACCTGATGCTGAGTGGCAGACAATTTTTTCTGAAAAGTATGTGGTTGAGAAATATAAATATAAATCAGTTTATAATTTTTGTGTCTGAATATTTTTATGCATTGAGACAGTACCTGCAATAATCAGAAGACTTTTCCTCAAAAAGTTGCTACATTGATGCATCTTCATTTATGTATGTAATGTATGTTTAGGTAAAAGGAAGAGAGAGAGAGAGAGAGAGAGAGAGATCTATCTTTCATCTGCTGGCTCACTTCCAGATGGCCACAAAAGCTGGGGCTGAGCCAGGCCGAAGCCAGGACCCTGGAAGTCTGCCCCAGTCCCCCATGGGGGTGCAGGAACCCAAACACTTGGGCAATCTTTGCTGCTTTCCCAAGCAAAGAGCTGGACGAGAAGTGAAGGAGGTGAGTCTCAAAGCAGTGCCATAAGGCATGCTGCTGTTGCAGTTGGCAACTTACTCCTTTGTGCCACAACGCTGGCCCTGGATTGATGACATATTGAAGTGCTGCCACTGGCTTTTGGCTAAATAGGATGACTTAACGTGTTTTCCACTCTGTGGAAGAGGAACAAATAAGGCAGTTGGTTGTAAAAGTTGCCCATGGAAACCACAGCCTGAGAAAGATGAATCAACTCACCTTGCATTTTCCACGTTGCATCTACACCACCCTTTTCTGGACAAACATCTGATGGTATGCCCTTGTGATGGAGGTTCTCAGGGTGCTGGAACTTTTTGTAAATTTTTTAAAAATATAGATTAAGAAGAAGGCAAATAAACAAAAAATTACAAACTGCTGCCAATACCAAGAAGAGATTATTGAGCGTAAAAGGTCACCTGTTGGAGCTAGCACTATGGCACATCAGGTTAAAGCCCTGGCCTGAAATACAGGCATCCCATATGAGTGCTGGTAGAGTCCCAGCTGCTCCACTTCCAGTCCAGCCTCCTGCTAATGCACCTGGGAAAACATTATAGGATGGCCCAAGTCCTTGGGCCCTTTTGCTCATGTGGAGACCCAGAAAAAGCTCCTGGCTCCTGGCTTCTGATCAGCTCACTCTCTACCTCTCCATATAACTTTTTCAAATGAATAAAATATTTTTTTTAAAAAAGGTATCCTGCCATACTTCTTTCTTCCCTGTTAATTCCTAGGAATTAAAAATTGTTACAGGGCCAGCACTGTGGCAAAATGGGTTATAGCAACACCTGCAGCACTAGCATCCTCTATGGGCACCATTGCATGTTCTACTTCTGATGCAGGTCTCTGAAAACATACTGGGAAAACAGTAGAATATGGTAGAAATCCTTGAGTCTTGCACCCAAGCGAGAGACCTCGATGAAATTTCCCTGACACCTGGCTTTTTTTTTTAAAGATTTGTTTATTTATTTGAAAGAGTTACAAACACCCACCCACACACACACACACAGAGAGAGAGAGAGAGAGAGAGAGGTCTTCCATCTGATGGTTTACTCCCCAGCTGGTTGCAATGGCTGGAGCTGCGCTGATCTGAAGCCAGGAGCTAAAAGCTTCAAGTTCTCCCATGCATGTGCATGGGCCCAAGCACTTGGGACATTTTCTACTGCTTTCTCAGGACATAGCCAGGAGCTAGATCAGAAGTGGAGCAGCAAGGACTCAAACCAGTGCCCATATGGGATGCCCATAATGTTTTCTTTAATTGGAGAAATGTTCCTTTGATAGAATGAGCGTATGACCCCACAATATTCTCTACTTACTCATAATAGGGTCTGAAATGTAAAAGTCATGATTAATTTCTTAGAAGAAAATTTACATACCCAGAAGCAAAGAGTGAAAATTAACCTTTTGTTTTTCTCATGAATGAATCAGAGTTTCAAAACTAATACTTAACTTGTATTTTAGAGGAGTTAATGACTTAACCATCTCTTCTATTAGAAATACTACGT
The DNA here is from genome assembly GCF_964237555.1 of Oryctolagus cuniculus. Lineage (NCBI taxonomy): Eukaryota > Metazoa > Chordata > Mammalia > Lagomorpha > Leporidae > Oryctolagus > Oryctolagus cuniculus. Next base: position 76,746 of record NW_027208387.1, on the reverse strand, counting down.
TGTGGCCAGTGCTGTGGCACAGCAGGTTAAAGCACTGGTCTCAAGTGCCAGCATCCCATATGGGCTCCGGTTCTAGTCCCAGCTGCTCCTCTTCTGATCCAGCTCTCTGCTATGGCCTGGGAAAGCAATAGATGGCCCACATCTTTGAGCTGTTCTGAAGCTCTTAGCATAGTGAACATATATTAGATTCTCATTATTGAAATCTTTAGAAATGTCAGAAAGCATGTAACTTTCTTTAATGATCTGAAACAGAGATGAGATCCATAAGGGCAGAACTGCTCAGCAGCCACACTGCAGGAATATGTATCTTTCTGACGATATCTTCATCTGCTTCTTGCAGTTGCAGCTAGTCTATGAGCTCTTGGTCTGTTTTCTGCCCTTGGGAGGGCCTAGGGTGCTCTATATTGTCTGTAAGGATTCAAAATTTGTTGTATATTAGTGTCTAATCATAAAATTTCCAAAGTGACAAGCTGGATGTAATAAACTATTCCAGACTGCAAAAAAAAAAAAAAAACACAAAAAACAAGAAAATACAAACATGGTGTACTGTCTATAAAGTACAGCGGTAGATCTGTATTATAGAGATACACATCTCTACACAATTCTCTGTTTCTTTCCCTCTGAAAGTCTACATTCAGCTCTCGATGGTGTGATTACTTAGGAATAGATTTCATATACTTACTTTCATAATCAGTGAACTCGGAATTATTATTGTAGTATTGAGGATTGTACTGACTAAAACACTATGTTTATTCCATGTTAAATAACATCATCGTATCTTTGGATTCCATTTGTCCTGCTACTGATGTATTCACAGGAGAGGGGAGGTGGGAGGAAAACCCAAGATCCATCAGGGTGGAGGAGGAATGTCAGAGGCTGTGGTTCTATTGTACTGCAGCTTGGGTTCTGGAAGAACACATTAATGCACCCAGATGGTTTGAAGCTAACTGAAGGGCTATGTTCTGTACAATTGTCTGTGGTGCTGCATTTTCATTTATGTAAAATTTATTTCCTTCAAGTAATATATTAATTTGGATGAAAATGAAGATGTTAAGGAATTTTCAGAATGGGTCTGTTTAACCCTCATTGGCTTTGTTTTTAGGCACTTAACTCAGAAAAGAAAAGATAGAAAAATACGTTTTGGGTTCTCTTCATCTGTACCACGGCACTCTTTGGTTAAGATTTGTCATTTTGTCATATTTGATTCTCTAGACTCCCTGAAAAATCCCCTACTTCATTAGATGGAGTCCGTGTCTCACCATGGCAGTGAAATGTTCCAGCTTTGCATTTAGCTAGGCCGTGGACACATGCCATGGCACTTGCCAGCCAATTGTGTCAGGGGCATCATCTGAATCAGAATTACTTGCATGAAAACAAGGAGTTACAGATTCTTCCAGTGAAAGTGGAGAGGAGCAAGAGCTGCAGAACATTGCCAGGGTTGAATGTGCCATGGGATGCCATGTGGTGGCTGGTGTCTGGGGTGCTGGTTCTGCAGAAGATAGGGCTTATGGGGGCTGGTGCTGTGGTATAGCAGGTGAGGCTGCCTCCTGCAGTGCCAGCATCCCATATGGTCACCGGTTGGAGTCCAGCCTGCTCCACTTCCAATCCAGGTGTGCTGTGGCCTGAGAAAGCAGTAGAAAATGGCCCATGTCCTTGGACCCCTGAACCCACATGGGAGACCTGGAAGAAGCTCCTAGCTCCTGGCTTTGGATCAGCTCTGCTCTGGCCATTGCATCCAATTGGGGAGTAAACCAGCAGATGGACGATTCTCTCTCTCTCTCTCTCTCTCTCTCTCTCTCTGCCTCTCCTCTCTCTGTAATTCTGACTTTCAAATAAATAAATCTTTTTTTTAAAAAAAAGCTTATGCTTAAGGGTAGTGTTCATGGAAAATGTGTGGGACATTTTTCAGCAAGATTTTAGATGAATTTTCCAACCCCTGAACCTCCTAGAGATTGGAATAGACTTCTAATGCGTAACTTCCACTTATGCTTAATTAGGTTTTTGTTTTGAATTGTTTTTGATGAAACAGCAAGGAATTCTGAGTTATAGACTTCCTATTTCAGAGACAGAAGAACACTGATGCCTGCATTATAATTAAATAATGCCTATCACCCTTTCTTAAGCAACAAATGATCACAGATTCTCTCTTTGCTGCTAAGTAATGAGCATGGTGATTCTTCCCACCGTAACCACCTTCCCACCTACACTCCCTCCCCTCTTCCTCCTTCCTCTCCTATTGACATGGAATGCCTTACATAGCTAGGCTGAACTTTTAATCCACTTGGCCCTAGGTGTTCATACACTTCAACTCTGTGTGATTATTCATATGCCCTTTTTATGACAAGGCTTATGTCAGAATGACAAATTATATATTCACCTAATACTGAGAGTCATCAAATTGATTTCTATTTTCTTCTCTCTTAGGCAGTTCTTGAGGGGCAGAAATATTTATTTTGTATATCATGTATTTATTCAACTAAAAGACTGACTGTCAAGATGCTGAGTTTTAGTGTCAAAGCAAATATGTTTCTAGACCCCATGAAGTTTACAGTCTGGCAAGAAAGAGCCATCTACCCAAAGAATATTGTTTAACATAGTAAATGCTGGGGTGAAGTCAGTGGATAAAGATTGAAGCATTCTTAATCTAGCACTAACTCTAATCCCATGATCTCTAATTGAGAGAAGTAATCAGAAACACAGAACTCCATGTTACCCAGTTATCTCTTTGAATTTCTGATTAAAAAATAAAACATATCAAACAACACACAAATACCTAGGAGTGCATAATATTTATATACTATCTTGATATTAAAAATAAGAACAAATAACCATGAAAAATAGCAACTTTGAATCTCCTTTGTTTTCTAGACAAGTTATAATCCTATGTGGTTCTTTACAGTACATTATTACCATAAATTACAGTACATCATTACAGTAAATTATTACAGTAAATAATTACAGTAAATTATTTTTGTAGGTACTCTTCATCTCTCTCACATTTTTCCATTTGATAAATCAGATTTTAAAAACTGAGACACAAGACAAAAGAAATATCTTTAAGCTAGTATTATATATTGATTGACATTCTAAAAAACAGTTATTTATTTATTTGAAAGTCACAGTTACACAGAGAGGAAGGGGAGAGAGAGAGAGAGAGAGAGAGAAGCATCTTCCATCTTTTGGTTCACTCACCAATTGGTCACAATGGCTGGAGCTGTACAGCTCCAATGCCAGCAGTCAGGAGCTTCTTCTGGGTCTCCCACACAGATGCAGCTGCCCAAGGACTTGGGCCATCTTCCACCGCTTTCCCTGGCCATAGCAGAGAGTTGGATCCAAAGCAGAGTAGCCGGGTTCAACCTCCACCCATATGGAATGTCAATGCTTTACATGCTATGCCACAGTGCTGGCCCCTTGATTGGCCTTTAACTTAGACTTTTTTATGATATTAAAAAACACCATGCTTTTCTAAGCTCCTTCCATTCAGTTTCTATTTTGTAAACTCCAGATAATACTGTCCCCAGAATTAATCTAAGGTATAAATGCTATGATATAAGGCATTTAAACCCTTAACCTGTCTCTTTGAATACGCAGCTATGTTAGCTCTGTGTCCATTCTTCTGTCTCTGTACTAGATGAATAAAAAGACAGTTTAAAATGATTTGAAAAGAACTATAAGGGGTCGGTGCTGTGCTGCTGCTGCCAATTGGGGAGTGAACCAGCAGATGGTAAACCTCTCTCTCTCTCTCTGTCTCTGCCTCTCCTTCTCTGTAACTCTGACTTCCAAATAAATCAATAAATCTTAAAAGAACTATAAACATCAATAAAACACAAATGAAAATTGTATTCTCAAAACTGGATACTAAACCATGCCTTCTACACCTCTGTTAAAAGCTACATTCTATCATAGTCATTTATGATTTCTAGGGCCAAAGTAGTAAATAAGATTTTTCTGGAAGAGACAGAGGTTATGAGGGAGCCAGGATTTGGGGTCAGTTAGCAGCAGTGAGTGTCACTCTTTCAGATTTGATTCAGGAAAGGAAGAAAGCAACTGATCCCTGAGATTTTGGTGGGGGGAAGGAAAGGAAGGAGGGACTGAATAAAAGCAAAGGCCCTCTGGTTGTGGGCACCCACCCCTGACTACAGCCTTTGGGAGGGCCAGCTGGTGTCTCTATGGATGCTGCAGCCTGGACTCCATTTCCCAGAGTTCCCAGGAGCTCAGATGTATTATGCCTTCTGAATGCCTGTGCACATGTGCATGCTGCTGCCATTCCCTGGGGCCTGAGTTGGAACAGAGGGAGTTCATTCCCTGATCAGGGTCAGCCCTGGGGGCTGTGCTTCTCCTTCTCTGGCATTTACTGCATCTCCTGCTCTGCACGTGCGATCCCAGGGAGTTTCCAAGTGCTCACCCCGAGCCTGCCTCCTGCTGCATCTTCCCTCTTCATCATTCACCTGTGGGTTTCACTTACCAGGGAGTCTCTTCCCGCCACTCCCCGAATCGCTCCCCGTGTGTCCAGAAGAAAGGGTACCTCCTCCAGGGACTTTCTGCTGCAGGTTTGGCATGCAGGAAGGGGCAGGACATGTGTGGGAGAAGGGTGGGTGCAAGGGAGCCATAGATCATGGCAGCTTCCCCCGAGGTCAGGACTGGGACCCGGGCTGTTCTGTCTCCCACCTCCACTTCCCAGGCTCCCAGTGCCTGGAATCTCTCCTGCAGGACCTCACCCAAACTGTCCCTAATGCGCTTTATTTAGTGGTTACAGGAGAGAGGGGGCAGCATTCTGGGAACATGCACACGCAGGGAAGGAAGGCAGAAAGACTCCAGCTCTCCACAGTTAAATAAGCTGGGTTCCCACTGTGGGTGGTCTCAGAATGCAGTCTGGCCAGGCCTCTTGATGTTTACTGGACTGGTTCCTGCAGGGTGGGTCTGGGTGGCCTTCAGCAGGGAGCCTGGGGCAGCAGAGGGGTGGGCAGGAGGATCTGACTAGGTTCTGCCCCACTGCTCTCATCCTGCACCTCATCTTCCTGGTGGGGAGCAGTGTGAAGTGTGCATTGATCCCTCTCAAGTATTAATTATCAGACTTTTCCAATGTGGAATTTGAAGCTGTTCCAGAAACCTGGGGTGGGAAAACTCCCTTCTTTCAAACAGGCACAGAGACAGTGGAGGATCCAAGGAGTTTCTATTAATGGCCCTAGGCTCAGCTGGAATGATTTCCTGAGAATTGTGCATCAAATTCAAGTTTCTTAGCTGTTACAGCATTGGTGGGTTTAAATGGCAGCCTTCATGACTTAGGTCCACATTTCCAATGGTCAGTGGGTCCAGTATGTTTGTAAAAGAGATGCCGGGGACAGATTTATTAGGATAGATTTATGACTGGAGTTTACAGAAGCAGAACTTAGGACATCTTCCCTCCCTAGATAAGATTTCAGTGGGCAGCTGTTTCACTCGTTAATTGTGAGCATCCACTTTTAAAGGTTTGTGTTGGATGTGGTCCACTTCTCTTTCTTTGATGATTTATTTGGCTGCTTTTCATTTTCTGTCTTCAGCTATTTCTTCTCCTGTTAGCAAGGCTGTCAACTGTTTTGACCTGACGCTGATCCCTTTGCAAAGTGAGAAGGGAACTAAAATTAATGCAAGTCTACTGTGTTGTCAATAACTGGAGCTACTTTTTTAAAGATTTATTTATTCATTTGAAAGAGTTACACAGAGAGAGGAGAGAGAGAGAAAGAGAGAGAGACGTCTTCTGTCCGATGGTTCACTCCCCAATTGGCAGCAACAGCTGGAGCTGTGCCAGTCTGAAGCCAGGAGCTTCTTCTGGGATGAAGCTGTTTTTTAAAATAATTATTTATTTATTTGAAAGGCAGAGTTACAGAGTGGTAGAAACAGAAATCAATGGTTGGAGCTGTTTGGATCCACAACCAGAAGCCAGGAGCTTTGTCCAGGTCTCATAGGTGGGTGCAGGAGATGAGGGATTTGGGCCATCTTCTACTGTTTTCCCAGGCCACAGCAGAGAGTTGGATGGGAAGTGCAGCAGCCAGGATCCCAACCGGCACCCATATAGGATGCTGACACTGCAGGCAGTAGCTTTACCCACTATGCAACAGTGTTGCCCACTAACTGGAGCCCTTTTAATCTGAGTTTGCATAAAGTGGAGAATTACAACATCATAAATACAGATAAGTAACATCTTTTTCTCTGCCCAGTACTTTACAGTTACCCAGTGATCCACTGAGAATCTTACATTCCACACTGTGTAATTAAGAAGGTCAGTTAATTGTCTTATTTTGGGTTCTGTGGTTAAACCCATGACATTTTTAAAATGGGAGGATATTAGTTCTACAATTTCATAAAGACTGCTCTGTGGAAGCATCAATAGAAGTTATAACTGTGAGAGTGGTAAGAAAGAAGAGGGGAAGAAATAAGTGCCCCTTACTCCACTCAGAGATGTCCACAAATGGAGTAGAAGATGTGCCCTTGAAAACTATGGCTGACTTTCTGGGACAAACTGTGTTTGAGTGCTTCACATGTTCTTATAGAAAGGTGTTGCCACCAGGTTATTAGTATATTTATTTAGTTAGTTTTTAAAGATTTATTTATTTATTTGAAAATCAGAGCTACACAGAGAGAGAAGGAGAGACAGAGAGAGAGAGAGAGAGAGAGAGAGAGAGAGAGAGAGATATGTCTTCCATCAGGTTCATTTCCCCAGATAATACTACATCATTGTGAACTTTGCTCAGTTCCTGACCTATACCTTTCCTTTAACCTAGTACTTTGCCATGTAGTAGCCCATGAAAACTTCAGACTGCATAAATGAATGAATATTTGGAGGGTTGTGATTTCTTAGAGGAACATCATGAGACAGAAGGAATAAAACAAAACAAAAGTATCCTCCGTATATAGAAGATATACTGTTTTTGCAAGCTATAGAGAAGAGGAAGAAGAAGGAAAGTAGTGAGACTGGAAAGGTTGTGGCAAAGGTAATAGGCACTAGTCAAGAATTCAACAAGCCCATTAGGAAAGTATTTTTTTTATTTTTTTTATTTTCTTTTTTTTATCTTTTATTTAATGAATATAAATTTCCAAAGTACGACTCATGGGTTACAATGGCTTTCCCCCCCATACCGTCCCTCCCACCCACAACCCTCCCCTTTCCCACTCCCTCTCCCCTTCCATTCACATGAAGATTCATTTTTGATTATCTTAATATACAGAAGATCAGCTTAGTATACCTTAAGTAAGGATTTCAACAGTTTGTTCCCACACAGAAACATAAAGTGAAAAATAATAGATGATTTTTTTTTAAATGATGATGAAATCAGATCAGACCTATTGTCACGTTTAATCCCAGTGAGAGTCAAGTTGGGAATTGATAATTTCTTTTTTTTTTTTTTTACAGAAGATCAGTTTAGTGTACATTAAGTAAAGATTTCAATCGTTTGCACCCCCATAGAAACACAAAGTGAAATATACTGTTTGAGTAGTCGTTATAGCATTAAGCCTCAGTGTACAGCACATTAAGGACAGAGATCCTACATGAGGAGTAAGTGCACAGTGACTCCTGTTGTTGACTTTACAAATTGACACTCCTGTTTATGGCATCAGTAATCTCCCTTTGCACCAGTCATGAGTTTCCAAGGTTATGGAAGCCCCTTGAGTTCTCCGACTCTTATCTTGTTTAGACAAGACAAGGTCATAGTCAAAGTGGAGGTTCTCTCCTCCCTTCAGAGAAAGGCACCTCCCTCTTTGAAGACCTGTTCTTTCCACTGGGATCTCACTCACAGAGATCTTTTTGCCAGAGTGTCTTGGCTTTCCATGCCTGAAATACTCTCATGGGCTTTTCAGCCAGATGCGAGTGCCTTTAGGGCTGATTCTGAGGCCAGAGTGCTATTTAGGACATCGCCATTCTATGAGTCTGCTGAGTATCTCACTTCCCATGTTGGATCACTCTCCCCTTTATTTATTCTATCGGTTAGTGTTAGCAGATACTAGACTTGTTTATGTGCTCCCTTTGACTCTTAGTCCTTTCATTATGATCAATTGTGAACTGAAATTGATCACTTGGAATAGTGAGATGGCATTGGCACATGCCACCTTGATGGGATTGAATTGGAATCCCCTGGTATGTTTCCAACTCTACCAATTGGGGCAAGTCAGCCCGAGCATGCCCCAAATTATACATCTCTTCCCTCTCTTATTCCCACTTTTATGTTTAACAGGGATCACATTTCAGTTAATTTTCAACACTTAAGAATAACTGTGTGATAATTACAGAATTAAACCAGTCATATTAAGTAGAACAGACAAAAAAAAATACTATGAGGGATAATGTATTAAGTTGTCCATTAGCAGTCAGGGCTATGCTGATCAAGTCACCATTTCTCATAGTGTCCATTTCACTTCAGGAGGTTTCCTTTTTGGTGTTCAGTCAGTTGTCACTGATCAGGGAGAACATATGGTATTTGTCCCTTTGGGACTGGCTTACTTCACTCAGCATGATGTGTTCCAGATTCCTCCATTTTGTTGCAAATGACTGGATTTCGTTGTTTCTTACTGCGGTATAGTATTCTAAAGAATACATATCCCATAATTTCTTTATCCAGTCTACCATTGATGGGCATTTAGGTTGGTTCCAGGTCTTGGCTATTGTGAATTGTGCTGCAATAAACATTAGGGTGCAGACCGCTTTTTTGTTTATCAATTTAAACTCCTTTGGGTAAATTCCAAGGAGTGGGATGGCTGGGTCGAACGGTTTCTGAGGAATCTCCAGACTGATTTCCATAGTGGCTTGACCAGTTTGCATTCCCACCAACAGTGGGTTAGTGTCCCTTTTTCCCCACATCCTCGCCAGCATCTGCTGTTGGCAGATTTCTGTATGTGAGCCATTCTAACCGGGGTGAGGTGAAACCTCATTGTGCTTTTGATTTGCATTTCCCTGATTGCTAGTGACCTTGAACATTTTTTCATGTGCCTGTTGGCCATTTGGATTTCCTCTTTTGAAAAATGTCTATTGAGGTTCTTGGCCCATCTCTTAAGTGGGTTGTTGGTTTTGTTTTTGTGGAGTTTCTTGATCTCTTTGTAGATTCTGGTTATTAACCCTTTATCTGTTGCATAGTTTGCAAATATTTTTTCCCATTCTGTCGGTTGTCTCTTCACTCTCCTGACTGTTTCTTTTGCAGTACAGAAACTTCTCAATTTGATGCAATCCCAATAGTTGATTTTGGCTTTGACTGTCTGTGCCTCCCGGGTCTTTTCCAGAAATTCTTTGCCTGTGCCAATATCTTGAAGGGTTTCTCCAATGTTCTCTAATAACTTAATGGTGTCAGGACGTAGATTTAGGTCTTTAATCCACGTTGAGTGGATTTTTGTGTAAGGTGTAAGGTAGGGGTCTTGCTTCATGCTTCTGCACGTGGAAATCCAGTTTTCCCAGCACCATTTATTGAATAGACTGTCCTTGCTCCAGGAATTAGTTTTAGATCCTTGATCAAATATAAGTTGGCTGTAGGTGTTTGGATTGATTTCTGGTGTTTCAATTCTGTTCCATTGGTCTATCCATCTGTTTCTGTACCAGTACCATGCTGTTTTGATTACAACTGCCCTGTAGTATGTCCTGAAGTCTGGTATTGTGATGCCTCCGGCTTTGTTTTTGTTGTACAAGATTGCTTTAGCTATTCGAGGTCTCTTGTGCCTCCATATGAATTTCAGCATCATTTTTTCTAGATCTGCGAAGAATGTCTTTGGTATCTTGATTGGGATTGCATTGAATGTATAAATTGCTTTTGGGAGAATGGACATTTTGATGATGTTGATTCTTCCAATCCATGAGCATGGAAGATTTTTCCATTTTTTGATATCCTCTTCTATTTCTTTCTTTAAGGTTTTGTAATTTTCATCGTAGAGATCTTTAACGTCCTTGGTTAAGTTTATTCCAAGGTATTTGATTGTTTTTGTAGCTATTGTGAATGGGATTGATCTTAGCAGTCCTTTCTCAGTCATGGCATTACTTGTGTATACAAAGGCTGTTGATTTTTGTGCATTGATTTTATATCCTGCCACTTTGCCAAACTCCTCTATGAGTTCCAATAGTCTCTTAGTAGAGTTCTTTGGATCCTTTAAGTACAGAATCATGTCGTCTGCAAAGAGGGATAGTTTGACTTCTTCCTTCTTGATTTGTATTCCTTTGATTTCTTTTTCTTGTCTGATGGCTCTGGCTAAAACTTCCAGAACTATGTTAAATAGCAGTGGTGAGAGTGGGCATCCCTGCCTGGTGCCAGATTTCAGTGGAAATGCTTCCAACTTTTCCCCATTCAATAGGATGCTGGCTGTGGGTTTTTTATAAATTGCTTTGATTATATTGAGGAATGTTCCTTCTATACCCAATTTGCTTAGAGTTTTCATCATGAAAGGGTGTTGAATTTTATCAAATGCTTTCTCTGCATCAATTGAGATAACCATATGGTTTTTCTTCTGCAGTCTGTTAATGTGGTGAATCACATTGATTGATTTGCGAATGTTGAACCATCCCTGCATGCCAGGGATGAATCCCACTTGGTCTGGGTGGATGATTTTCCTGATGTGTTGTTGTATTCTATTGGCCAGAATTTTATTGAGGATTTTTGCATCTATGTTCATCAGGGATATTGGTCTGTAATTCTCTTTCAGTGCTGCATCTTTCTCTGGCTTAGGGATTAAGGTGATGCTGGCTTCCTAGAAAGAATTTGGGAGGATTCCCTCTTCTTCGATTGTTCTGAATAGTTTGAGAAGAAATGGGATTAGTTCTTCTTTAAATGTCTGGTAGAATTCAGCAGTGAATCCATCTGGTCCTGGGCTTTTCTTTGTTGGGAGGGCCTTTATTACTGTTTCAATTTCTGTTTCAGTTATGGGTCTGTTTAGGTTTTCGATGTCTTCATGGTTCAATTTTGGTAGATTGCATGTGTCCAGGAATCTATCCATTTCTGATAGGTTTTCCTGTTTGCTGGCATACAGGTCCTTGTAGTAATTTCTGATGATTCTTTTTTATTTCTGTGGTGTCTGTTGTTACGTTTCCTTTTTCATCTCTGATTTTATTGATTTGGGTCTTTTCTCTTCTTTTTTTTAGTTAGTTGGGCCAATGGGGTGTCAATTTTGTTTATTTTTTCAAAAAACCAGCTTCTCGCTTGGCTGATTTTTTGTAATGTTTTTTTGGATTCAATCCTGTTAATTTCTTCTCTGGTTTTAATTATTTCTCTTCTCCTTCTAGATTTGGGTTTGGTTTGCTGCAGTTTTTCTAGGTCCTTGAGGTGCGCTGAAAGCTCATTTATTTGGTACCTTTCCAATTTCTTGATGTAGGCACCTATTGCTATAAATTTGCCTCTCAATACTGCTTTTGCTGTATCCCATAAGTTTTGATATGTTGTGTTGTTGTCTTCATTTACTTCCAGAAAGTTTTTGATTTCTCTTTTGATTTCTTGAATGACCCAGTGTTCATTCAGGAGCATGTTGTTCAGTCTCCATGTGTTTGCATACTTTCTGGGGTTTCCTGAGTTGCTAATTTCCAGCTTCATCCCACTGTGGTCTGAGAAGCTGCATGGTATGATACTAATTCTTTTAAATTTGCTGAGACTTGCTTTATGGCCTAGTATGTGATCAATCTTAGAGAAGGTTCCATGCGCTGCTGAGAAGAATGTGAAGTCTGTAGATGTAGGGTTGAAAGTTCTGTAGATATCTGTTAGATCCATTTGGACAATAGTGTCAATTAAATCTGCTGTTTCCTTGTTGATCTTCTGTCCAGATGATCTGTCTATTTCTGAGAGTGGAGTATTGAAGTCCCCCAGTACTATTGTATTGGAATCTAAATCTCCCTTTAAGTCCCTTAACATATCTTTTAAATAGACCGGTGCCCTGTAATTAGGTGCATATACATTTATAATAGTTACATCTTCCTGTTGAATTGAACCCTTAATCATTATATAGTGTCCCTCTTTGTCTCTCTTAACAGTTTTTGTATTAAAGTTTATTTTGTCTGATATTAATATGGCTACACCTGCTTTTTTTTTGGTTTCTGTTGGCATGGAATATCTTTTTCCAACCTTTCACTTTCAGTCTGCATGCCTCTTTGTTAGAGAGATGTGTTTCTTGTAGGCAACAAATAGTTGGGTTGTGTTCTGTGAGCCAGTCAGCCAAACGGTGTCTTTTAACTGAAGAATTCAGACCGTTAATGTTCAATGTGACAATTGATACGTAGTGACTTTGCCCTGCCATTTTCCCGGAAATATTTTCTAGTATATGCTTTGAGCTTCCCATGCTCTTTTACTGGTAGGTGTTCTTCCTTTCCCTTCTTTCATATTGATGGCCGTGTTTCTGTGTTTCTGAGTGTAGCACATCTTTAAGTATCTTTTGCAGGGCCGGACGAGTGGCCACAAAGTCTTTCAATTTCTGTTTGCTATGAAAGGTCTTTATTTCACCTTCATTCACAAATGAGAGCTTGGTAGGATATAATATTCTGGGCTGGCAATTTTTCTCTCTTAGCACCTATGCTATGTCTCGCCATTCCCTCCTAGCTTGTAGGGTTTCTGATGAGAAGTCAGCTGTGAGTCTGATTGGAGATCCTCTGAGAGTAATCTGACGTTTCTCTCTTGCACATTTTAGGATCTTTTCTTTATGTTTCACTGTGGTAAGTTTAATTACCACGTGTCGTGGTGAGGATCTTTTTTGGTCATGTTTATTGGGGGTTCTATGAGCTTCCTGTACTAGGATATCTCTGTCCTTCTCCAAACCTGGAAAGTTCTCTGCTAGTATCTCACTAAAAAGGCCTTCCAATCCTTTCTCTCTCTCCATGCCTTCAGGAACTCCTAGAACTCGAATGTTGTTTTTTTTAATAGTATCCTGTAGATTCCCAACAATATTTTTTAGGTTTCTAATTTCCTCTTCTTTTCTTTGGTTTGACTGTATGTTTTCCTGTGCTCTATCTTCTAAGTCCGATATTCTCTCTTCTGCTTCACCCATTCTGTTTTTAAGGCTTTCTAATGCGTTTGTCATTTGATCTATTGAGCTCTTCATTTCATTTTGATTTCTCTTGACTATTACACTTTCCTGTTCTACTAGTTTCTGAGTTTCATTTTGACTCTTCCTTAAAATTTCATTTTCACGAGAGAGATTTTCAATCTTGTCCATTAAGGATTTCTGTAGTTCAAGGATTTGCTTTTGAAAACTTCTAAATGTTCTTATCATAAATTTTTTGAAATCCGTATCTTGCATTTCTTCTATCTCATCATCTTCATACTCTTGGCTTGGGGTGTTTTGCTTATTTGGAGGCATCATAGTGTCATCGTTGATCTTGCTCCCTCTATTTCTGTGTTTGTTGCTCGGCATAGTTAATTCTTCTTGCGTCACTGTGCGTTTTTTTCTTTTTTTTTTTTTTTTATACTGTGTCCGTGTTAAGTGGACTGCCTGCTGTTGGAGGAGCCTTGGAGGCTTGAGATGGGTGCGGCCTGAGAGCTCTGCCTGGTTCTTCCTGGTTAAGGGTGTGCAAAGGTGACACCCTCAGGTTATGCGTGGTAAATCTCTCTCTTTTTATTTATTTATTTATTTTATTTATTCAGGGGGTAAGTAACACCGCAGCGCAGGGCTGTGCAGAATTGATGGTATTTAGCTTCCAGTCTTTGGCTCCTCTGGACTCCCACTGGGTTGGCTAGGCTACTGAATTGTAGTGACTCAGTTCCTTAACTCTCCCCCATTGATATGTAAATCCAAAGAGGAGGCCTGCTCTTTGTCTCTTGGGAATTCTTCAAGCCTTGCAGCCTTGTAACCTTTGCAAGGTTAGGGGGAAGAGAAACCCCAAAGCTTTTTTTTTTCCTTCTTTCTGGTAGTGAGTTTGCTGCACTTTCCGGCCCCCCTCTAGATTCTGACCCCCGTTTCCCCACCAATGTCTCGGGTTATTGAGCTCACCTCCCCTTCCAGCGCCGATGTGTGGACTCGGAGCCCTGAGCATCCCAAGTCTCCCCGCTGTTGTCTGTGTGGCATGCACTCCCCTTGGAGCACTGTCGCGCAGACCCTGGGGCTTCTGCGTCTGGGTCCCGCGACTTGGCTTCCGCGCGGTGGGTGACCTTGTTCTCCCAGTAGGTCCTCCGATTCACGCCTGCTCCATCCAGAAGGGTTTCCCCTGTATCTTTGTGGGGAATCAAGGCAGGACTGCCTGTTGCCACCTACACCCACACCTGAGCAGTTTCTGGACCACTTCCCGCTTGCGAGGTCTCAGGCTTCCTCTTCTCCCATTAGGAAAGTATTAAGGATTCTTTACTTCCATGTAGACTCTGCCCTCTAATGGTGAACAGGGTCCTCTAAACCCACTTGTTGCACAAATGAAAACCCAAGCATTGTCTTCTCCCACAGATGGAGTCTGCTATTGGTTTTGATTTACATTTCCCTAATGGCTAGTGATATTGGGCATGTTCATCTATGTCTTGACAATTGAGATTTCTTCTTCTGAGAAACATCTATTCTGATCATTGCCCATTTCTTACGTGTACATTTTGCTTCTTGTTTGGAGTTTTTCCAGTTCTATATATGTATGTTCTGGCTATCAATCTTTTGTCATAGTCAGAGTTTTCAATGTTTCCTGCCATTCCGTCCATTGTATCTTCACTCTGTTGATTACTTTGTTGTGAAGATGTATCTTAATTTGATATGCTCAAATTTGTATATTTTATTTTTGTTACTTGTGCTTTTGGAATCTTATGCAAACTGTTGTCTCTGCTAATGTTTTACAGTTTCTCATATGTTTACTTAGGTTTTGGGTTTTTTTTTAACATACATAATTTTATTACAAAATTTTTTTAAAAAAAACAACACAGAATGCAACATCCTAACAAAAAATCCAAATTTACAAATGATACTAATTCCTACAACTTTGCTGCGCTACCATACACAAGTCAAGAAATTAAAGAAACCATTAAATATTTAGGAACATTCAACATCAGAAGCTTTAAAATCTAACTGTATGTAGTAGCCCCTCAAAAAGCTACAACCTGCATTTTTTAAAAAAAGTATTTTCTCTACAAAGAATCTTATCAGCTATACAAAAATCTGTACAGTTTTTTTATACTGAAGCTAATATTGAGCTGCACTTGAATTCACATTCTTAGCAAAACAACTGCCTGAGCACACACGCACACTCCACACTCATCATTACAGGATAGCCATTTATTCTTCATCTTCATCCTCTTCCTCATCATCTTCATCTTCTTCTTCTTCCTCTTCTTCCTCCACATCTTCAGGTTCATTCTTCTTGTTTGAGCCTGTGGGCCTACCAGGGCCCTTCTTTCCCGCTTCACTTTTGCCCTTGGCACGGTATGCAGCAATATCCTTTTCATATTTCTCCTTTAGCTTAGCTGCTTTCTGTTCATATGGTTGTTTATCTTTGGCTGAGTGTTCAGACCGCATCTCACCCAATTTTTTTGCAGTGTCCCCAATGGACAGGCCAGGGTGTTCACTTTTGATCTTTGGGCGATGTTCAGAGCAAAAGAGAAAGAAGGCAGATGGTGGTCTTTTAGGAGCATTGGGATCCTTTTTCTTTCCCTTCTTATCACCCTTGGGAGGAACGTAATTTTTCATCTCCCTGTCATAACGAGCTTTTTCACTTTTTGCCATATCTTCAAACTTGGACTTTTCCTTTGCAGACATGGTCTTCCATCTCTCCGAGCATTTCTTAGAGAATTCTGCGAAATTGACCGAAGAGTCAGGGTGTTTCTTCTTGTGCTCTTCCCGGCACGTCTGCACGAAGAAGACATAGGAGGACATTTTGCCCCTTGGCTTGTTGGGGTCTCCTTTACCCATGACGACGGAACGGCGGCCACCTGGTGTGAGTTGTTCCTCAGACTCCCGCAGAGCGGCCAGATCTGACGGCATTGCTTCCTTCCCTCAGCTCCGGCATGAACTCAGGATGTGAGGGCGATCTGGCTGCGACATCTGTCACCCCATTGATCGCCAGGGTTGATTCGGCTGATCTGGCTGGCTAGGCGGGTGTCCCCTTCCTCCCTCACCACTCCATGTGCGTCCCTCCTGAAGCTGCATGCTGGGTCGAAGAGGACGACCTTCCCCGCTAGAGGAGGACCGGTCTTCGGTCAAGGGTGTACGAGTAGCTGCGCTCCCCTGCTAGAACCTCAAAACAAGCTCTCAAGGTTTTGGTTTTATATTTAGACTTTTAATTAACCTTGAGTTGCTTTTACATAGTGTATGAGGTGTTGGGGTATCTTTTCAGGCTTCTACATATGGATAATCACTTTCCTTTAAACCATTTGCTAAGGGGATTCTTCTTTCTCCTGTTTGTTTTCTTTCCTTTATTAAATAGGGGTTGGCTGTAGAAAAGTCAGTTTATTTCAGCTGCCTATTTTTTCCATTGAACTATGTGTCTGTTTTTCCAACAGTGCTAACACTGCTTCTATTTTTTTTAAGATTTCTTTATTTGAAAGGCCAGATGCTTCTTCCAAGTCTCTCATGTGGGTGCCAGCACCCAAGAACATGGTCCATCTTCCACCAATTTCCCAGGTGCATTAGTAGGGAGCTGGATTGGAAGTGGAGAACTTGGTCTTCGAGCAACAACATATGTGATACATGCACAGCAGGACAAGGCATTAACCTACTACACCACAGCATCAAACCCTTCCTTATTTACTTCTGCTGTGATCTTTCATTATTCACTTTTCTACTGCCCCACAACTTGACTCATTCCTGTATTTTTTTTTTCTGGGTCCTGGAGGATGGTAGTAGGTTGCTTCTGGGATATCTTTTTTATGTTAGTAGGTGCTTGGTAATCTAAAATCATAGTTTTTACTTTCTATATTTCTCTGTTAATCACGAGGACCTTCTAGATGACAGCAGAAAATGCTAGCAGAAATGAGGATATATTAATTTGCTAAGAAAATACCACAGAGAATATGATTTAAATCATGGAATTTTACTTCTCAGAGTTGTAGAGCTTGAAAATATCAGATCAAGGTGCTAATAGGCTCGATTTTTCCAGAAGCCCTTCTCTGATGTGACAGACACATCTATCATTTGATCTGCTTAAAAGCACTTTCTTCAGGTAGAGTTATGTTGGTGGTTAGCACTTCAGTGTTTGAGTTTTAGGGAGGCACATTTCAGTCCACAACAGCAAAGGGGCCCTGTGGTCTACTTCAATGACAGCCATCTCTGCGGAGGATAGAAAGTTTGAAATCAGCATTAGGATTTCTCACATTATTACTGTCAGTGCTATCTCCATCTAATGTGCATTCATGTACACACAAACAAAACTACCTGTACACATAAACACATTCAACAGTGGAAATGCCTGATGGTTGTGTACAGATAACATCAATATAATAATCCATAAGATGGCCTATTAGCACACATTAAAAGAGAATTAGAAAGAATGACAACAAAATCTGCAGTTACCTATATTTATGTCTATATGTATGATATTCAGTATTTATAGTTGCTAAAAGATGAATACTGATGTGTGGAAATAAAAGCTAAACCTTACCTTGCAATATTGCAGCCTAGTCTACATGAAAGATGTCTTCCTAAAACCTTTCCCTGGGCCCACTCTGTGGCATAGTAGATTAAGCATCCACCTGCAGCACCAACATCCCACATGGGCACCAGTTTGAGTCCCTGCTCCTGCACTTCCAATCCAGCTCTTTGCTAATGGCCTAGGAATGCAGTGGAATATGCCCTGAGTGCTTGGGCCCCTGCACCCATGTGAGAGACCTGGAGGAAGCTGCTGACTCCTGGCTTCTGGCACCTGGCTTCAGATCGGCCCAGCTCCAGCCATTCTGGCCATTTAGGGGTGAACCAGTGGATAGCAGACCTCTCTTTCTCTTCCTCTCTGTATCTGTCACTCTGCCTCACAATAAATAAATACATTTTTTAAAAACTTTTCCCTTTTTAAATTTCTTAATTGTTTTAAAGATTTATTTATTTATTTATTTACAAGTCGAGTTACAGACAGAGAGGAGAACCAGAGAGAAAGAGGGAGGTCTTCCATCTGATGTTCACTCCCTAATTGATTGCAACTGCCATAGCTGTGCTGATCCGATGCCAGGAGCCAGGAGCTAGTTCCAGGTCTCCCAGATGGGTACAGGGGCCCAAGGACTTGGGCCATCTTCTACTACTTTGCCAGGCCATAGCAGAGAGCAGGATCAGAAGTGGAGCAGCTGAGTATTGAACCGGCCCCCATATGGGATGCTGGAGCTTCAGGCGAGGGTGTTAACCTGCTCCACCACAGCACCAGTCCAACATTTTAAATTTCTGATACTCTAAAGTAGCAAAGGACTGCATTACATCTAGGAAAGATGTATTTAAAAATTATAAATCTAGTGCATTTTAGCAGAAGTCCTAACAAATACTTCTGATTTTCTCAACATTATGTATAAATAAATGATAGAATGAGTCATTGTCAGATTAATAGAAGGAGTTTGAGAGGATTGTCTCTCTTTCAATTGAGTTGAATAGTTTGAGAAGCATTAGCTCTTTAAAAGACTTGTAGAATTCAATAGTGAGGCTGTCTGATCCTGGACTTTTCCTTGTTGGGAGGGTCTTTATTACTCATCCAATCTCTGTCTTGGTTTTTGATTTGTTTAGCTTTTCTATGTGTCTTCATGACTCAATTTTGGTATATTGTGTATGTCCAGGAATCTGTTGATTTTTCCTCTAGGTTTTCCAATTTGTTAACCATCACAACAGATGCCCGCATCATATATTGCAATGCTAATCTGAGTTTTGGGTACTCCACTTCCAAATCAGTTTCATGTTAATATCCCTGGGAAGCAATGGATAATAGCTCAAATTCTTTCCTTCTTGTCATCTAATTTGGAGAACTGTAACCTCAATGGGGACTTGAAACCTGGTCTTGCACAGTGGTAGCCATATAGAAAGTGAACCAGCAGATGGGAGATCTCTCTGCTTCTCTTTCTTTCTCTCTTTGTCTCTGTGTCTCTCTGCCATTTTTTATCATATTAAAATATTTAATTACTTATTTGAAAGAGTTACAGAGAGAGGGAGAGACAGAAATCTTCCACCACCTAATTCATTTTTGAGATGACTTTAATAGCCAGAGTGTGGCCAGGTTGAAGCCAGGAGCTTTTCCTCCGATGTGCGTGGCAGCATCCCAGCCACTTGGGCCAACTTTCCCTGCTTTTTCAGTCCATTGGTAAGGAGCTGGATCAGAAATGGAATAGCTGGTACTTGAACTGGTGCACGTAGAGGATGCCAATGTAACAGATAGCAACTTTGTCCACTGCACCACAACCACCAGCTCCTCTTTCTGCCTTTCCAATAAATAAATCTTTTGAAAAAGAATTTAAGGTAGTAAAAGTAATCATGACTGAGCAATGACAAATTTATTGAAGTGATCGACTTTCTTAAAGGTCTATTTATGAATTTGAAAGGCAGCACTAGAAAGAGAGAGTGGGAGAGATGGATCTTCCTCCTGGTTTGTTCGCTCCTCAAATGGCTGCAGTGACTGTGGCTAGGCCAGACTGATATCAGGAGCCAGGGGCTTCTTCCAGGTCTCTCACATGGGTGCAGGAGCCCCAATATTTGAGTCACCCTGTGCTGCTTTTCCAGACACATTAGCAGGGAACTGGATCCGTTTGGAGCATTAATGTCTATGATACTCTCCTTGCAGTTGAAGGATTTAGAATCCATTTCAATTATGGGTGGGCCAAGTACAACAGCTCCCAATTGTCCAAGGTTTGGATTAGATGGGTTCTGAGAAATTTTGTTAAAATAGTTATTAATCATAACTCTCAGTTTAAGCTTTTCTTACCAAATTTTCATGTTTGCTGATGTTTATATCTATGGGAAAATTGGGTCTCTGGATTGCAACCAATGAAAGCATCCAGACTAACAGTAATAAGGTCAACAGTCAGCAGAATGATGTCCAGCTGAACTGAAATAGCTTTTCTTATTTGGTAGAGGGGTTACCTCCTGCATTATACTGACATACTGACATAGACAGTAGATATTGGAGCCTGTCTCTTCTGCCAAATGGAGAATGCCGCATTTTGATCCATCATATATATATTTATATATTATAATATATATTATATATTTCTATACATAATATAGAATTACATATAATTATCATAAATATATAATATATAATTATATATAAATATTATATATGAATTTATTTATATATAAATATATAATTATTTCTGATCCAGCTCCATACCAATGGATTGAAAAACCAGTGAAAGATGGTCCAAGTGCCTGGGTTGCTGCCACACACATTGGAGGAGGAGCTCCTGGCTTCAACCTGGCCACACTCTGGCTATTGAAGTCATCTCAATAATATATATATATATGATATATATAATAGTTATAATAAATTATATAATATTATCTGTTTATAATTATTATATATTATATAATATATGATAAAGAATAATATATTTTATATATGAATATATTTATATACATAAATATATATAAATAAATGTAAATATATATATATATAGAATTTATTTACGTATTTGACAGGTGTACTTACAGACAGTGAGAGGAAGAGACAGAGAGAAAGGTCTTCCATATGCTCATTTACTCCCCTAATGACTGCAATGTCTGCAGCTGGGCCAATCTGAGCTAGGAGCTTCCAGGTCTCCCACATTTTGGCAGGGACCAAAGCACTTGGAACAGCTTCTACTGCTTTCCCAGGCTATTGCAGAGAGCTGGATGGGAAAAGGAGAAATGGGGACTAGAACTGGTGCTCATATGGGGTGCCAGCACTGCAGGTAAAGGATTACACCACTGCACCACAGTGCTGGCCCCAGTCTATCCTTTATTAAGGAGATCTCAGTAATCATGTTCAGGTATTGCTGTCCTATATTCATGGCCAAAGTCCTAGCAGGCAACATGGTTTGGAGAATCGTAAGCACAAGGTGTGTAGGAGACTTCATTTCTCATACAGCACAGTTAATAACAAGGTTCCAAGAGGGGAAATTACTTGCATCATAGTCTTTGAGAACTAATGGACATCACAGGTGATCTAAAGAATTTAGAAGGTTTGTGAGCCCCTAGAGTGAAAAAGTCACTGGGAGCACAAGGACAGTGCCTAGAGTTTATTTTGATGGATTTTAGCCCCTTTCATTGGAGGGAGGCCCGAAGAAGCTGGACTGATTAGTAAACCTCAGAAGTGTCTTTTCAAGGTGAAGGCAAACTGAGACTGAGGGGTTTTTGGAAAAACGTTGAACAAAAGACATTTCCCACACGTGGTTAAGACACATCATTTATCTACTGATTTTCATCAGATCTGTTAACATTAGGTATAAGGTACAGTGGACATGGTGGATGGCATATAGCAATATGATTTTAGTAATATATCATGAGGTGCTTTTTTTAAATGGATTTAGCAGGTAAAATTGGGCTACCTAATGGGATGTAGCTGGAATAATCACCTTTTTGTTAAATAAATCTGAGGTAATAAATGTTAGTGTATGAAGACATTGAGTTTTCTTTTATTGGGCCTTCTTGGTTATTTTAATCTGGGATCTGCGAATTCTCATTTTCTTTATTTTATTCCTCATCATGTCGGACCAACTCTGCTGCTTTGGGGATTTTTTTAGTACATCTGATATTTGGAAATTTAGACAATAGTATAGTTAAAATGAGATGTACCAAGTAAAGTATTTATTTTTATTCTGATACATATTTTGGAATTCTTCTAAAATTCCTATTGAGTATCCTTGTTAAATTTAGTTGCATCCCAGGTTAAGACTTATTGGAGGCAGGCTCCATGGCTCAATAAGCTAATCCTCCACCTGCGGTGCAGGCACACCAAGTTCTAGTCCTGCTGGGAGAGCCAGATTCTGTCCCAGTTGCTCCACTTCCAGTCCAGCTCTCTGCTATGGCCCAGGAGTGCAATGGAGGATGGCCAAAGTGCTTGGGCCCCGTACCTGCATGGGAGACCAGGAGGAAGCACTTGGCTCCTGGCTTTGGATCAGCGCCATGTGCCAGCTGCAGCACACTGGCAGCAGCGGTCACTAGGGGGTAAACCAACAGAAAAAGGAAGACCTTTCTCTCTGTCTCTCTCACTGTCCACTCTGCCTGTCAAAATAAAAAATAATTTTTATAAAAAGACTTATTGGAGCCACTTTAGTGATTACACCCATGAAACTTTGTTAATAAATGCAAATAGAACCTGGGAAAATTGATGTATATCTTATGCTGTAGAGACTTAAGATTGAACATCTTTTTTATCTTTTTTAATTATATAATTTAAAAACAAATTTTAGATTTTTTTTTTTACTTTACTAAGTCACAGCTCTGGCCCCATTAATATGACTTAACAATGTTTTTTCCTCTCAGACTTATCTCTATTGTTTCAGTTAACTGCATGCCTTTTCTTTACATTCAGATTCCCTCAGCTGTCAAAGCTTATTCATCTTAATTCTGTTGTTCCTATTTCCCTCCCTTTTATTCTGTCCCTAGGCTAATTGAGATCATGATTCTCCATTCCTTCTGTGTGGTGTCACAGTAGGCTTGAAGTGTTCTTTTTCTCTTCTGATTTCTAAAGAAAGAAATTATGTATTCCCCCAGTTTAGATATTTTAATAATGCACTCTAAAACAAAGGTTAAATGTTCTTAATTTGACAAGAATTTTCAGGGCCAGTGGTGTGGCATAGTGGGTAGAGCCACCACTTGCAGTGCTGGCAGCTCATATGGATCCAGATCTCTGCTATAGCCTGGGAAAGCAGTAGAAGATGGCCCAAGTCCTGGGCCCCTGCACCCATGTGGGAGACCTGGAAGAAGCTCCTTGCTCCTGGCTTTGGATTGGCACAACTCTGGCCATTGCAGCCAACTGGGGAGAGAACCAGTGGATGGAAGACCCCTCTCTCTTCTCTGCCTCTCTCTGTGCAACTCTGACTTTCAAATAAATAAATAAATCTTTTAAAAAAAGATTTTTTTCTAATTTTAGATTTGTTCTACTTCATTGCCACTTCAGGGTGTGTGTAAGGAGTGCATATCCAGTTTTTCTATTTTGGAATTTGGGGATTTTGTATTAGCTCTGCTGTGTATTCATTTTTCTTGAGCATTGGTGATATCTTCTCCTTAGTTGTATTAAGAGAGAGAGCAATAGCCCTCATGTCTTTTTAGGTAAGTAAGACATATTAAAAACAGAGCATTCAGTATACATTCATAGTAGTTTGACTTGTTCAATTGATTTATGTGACCTCCCTTGGACATTCTTGGTCTCTGCTGTACAACTTTCTATACTCATTAATTCTTTGATATTCTCAAATCCAGAAAATGAATGACTCAACAGCTGTGTTCCTGTATTTGCTGGGATTCAGGGTAAGAAGCAAAGTGGAGGTGTTCAGGAATCTAAAGTTACATGCTACATAGCAAAGCACATCATTTCCTATACAAAGTGACTGGGAAATCCAGAATCTTTTGCACACATATTGGATCCTGAACTATTACTGACCTATTCAGTAAGATTTTAATGTATTTATTTTCTGTGTGTGTGTTTGTATTTCTAAATAAACTCTGCTGGGCTACTTAACATTAACATGTATTGCAGAATTCTTTCATCAGTTTTTACTTTTAAAAAGTTTCTCTTTCAGTTTTATGGGAGAGGGTAGAAGTTTCCTGCTATGTAACTGAAAGTTCATTCATTCATTAAAGTTAAAAATATTTGTTGCAAATTGGTAGAATACTATTAATTCTCATGTGATTTACATGAAACTAAATACATTCTCTATTTTGTTTTGCTTAAAATTTCTGCATGTGTGGACTTCTTTTTTCCTTCTTGCCCCAAATCCCTTTGTGTATTGGGATGGCAAATGGGTTTTACACTGGAGAAAACATGTTATTTTGGCAAAGAAGTACTTAGCCTTCCTGCTTCAAGTATTCAAATATTGCATTGGAAATCAGTATATTTGTTTACTGTACAAATGTCCTTCATACAATTTTGTAATCTTCTGGGATGGGAGAGGAAGCAGGAAATAGGAGGATTATGGGTGGGAGGGATGTTTTGGGGGAGGGGAAGCCACTGTAATCCAAAAGCTGTACTTTGCAAATTTATATTTATTAAAAAAATTAAACAATTTTGTAATCTTCATCTTCCTTTTTATTTCATCCTTTTTAAAAAAAGATTCATTTATTTTACTTGAAAATCAGAGTTACACAGAGAAGGAGAGAGAGAGAGAGAGAGAGCAGTCTTCCAACCGCTGATTCACTCCCCATTTGGCCACAATGGCTGGAGCTCTGCCAATCCAAAGCCAGGAGCCAGCAGCTTCTTTTGGGTCTCCTATGCAGGTGCAGGAGCCCAAGGGCCTGGGCCATCCTCTACTGCTGGATAGTAAGTCTTACTTGCCTAAAAAGATGGATAGTAATTTGAGTAGCCAGGACTTGAACTGGCACCCAATTGGAATGTCAGCACTGCAAGCCACAGCTCTACTTGCTACTCCACAGCATCGGCCCCCTAAATTCTTATGAGTATTGCTACACGATTGGAATTTATAATTGATAATGCTGAACAATTGAAACTGTCTTATTTACAATTGTAGGACTGGATATGGCAGTTCTACTTGAAGTAAAGTATGTAGCCTGCTTATTGTATGATTTTTGGAAAAGCATGTATTTATATATAACAGCAGATCTGTTAATCATTTAAAAGTGAATTGTCATGATTACCCAGATGTAAAGAATGCAATATGTGCTAATGAGTTAGCAGTCACAGACATTTAGAATTAGAGGGATTTTAGAACTTTTTCAATACTGCAGTTTTTATGAAAAACTAATAATTTTTTTTATTTGACAGGTAGAGTTATATACAGTGAGAAATCAGAAAGGCCTTCCTTCCATTGGTTCAGTCCCCAGATGGCTGCCACAGTTGGAGCTGTGCCCATCCAAAGCCAGGAGTCAGGTGCTTTCTCCTGGTCTCCCATTCGGGTGCAGGGCCCAAGCACTTGGGCCATCCTCTACTGCCTTCCCGGGCCATAGCAGAAAGCTGGACTGAAAGAGGAGCAACCAGGACTAGAACACTTTGCCCATAAGGGATACCAGCACCACAGGTGGAGAATTAACCAAGTGAGCCACGGCGCTGGCCCCCGATAAATTTACTCTTAACAAAATATCAAAATATCTTATTTAGTATAAAGTTAGTAGTGAAAAGAGACTACCTTGTTGAACACAGAAATTTGAGATTATATTTCTTGGTATTAATTTGCATCTTAAGGCTTATTGCCTAGTTTATTTCAATATTTCAATCTAATATTACTAATAATATCTTGTACTTAGTGGTTCACTGTGTGCCAGACAATATTCTTTTGATTTTTTAAAAGATTTATTTATTTATTTATTTGGAAGTCCGAGTTACACAGATAGTGAACAAGAGGAAGAGAGAGAGTTCCTCCATCTGCTTTTTCACTCCCCAGATGACCTAAAAGGTCAGAGATATGCCAATCTGAAACCAGGAGCCAGGACCTCTTCAGGGTCTCCCATGCAGATTCAGGGGCCCAAGGACTTGGGCCAACTAACTTCCTACTGCTCTCCCAGGCTATAGCAGACAGCTGAATGGAAAATGGAGCAGCCTGGACTTGAACCGGCCTCCATATGGGATGCCCCCACTGCATGCAGTGGCTTTACTAGCTACACCACAGCACTGGCCTCAAGACAATGCTCTAAAATGATGCATTAATTATTCCCAAATATTGAAAAGTGGCATGGTACACATTTGAATGTGTTGTTTTGTACTAGTTGTAGAAACAGTTTAAAATATATTTAGATTTAAAAATGTAAGCTTTGATCTAAAGGTTTACTTTCCCTTAAGGTGCCTGTTTGGAAACTGAGAGATCATTGAAGTCTCAAGATAGAGTACAACTGATCTTATCCAAGCCTCCTTTATCACATGAGGATGCTAAATGCCAAGCCCAGAGAAGTAAAGTGAATTGTTCAAGGTCACATAGGTAAGTTGTGGCAGGGATAATTCTGTATTAGCATTAGGTATCCTGATACATAGGCCACTGTTCTGTCAATTTTGTACTCCTTCTGGAGTTAAAGATTCTAAGTTGTGGAAAATTGAATTTGGAAATTTAGTGGTTGCTATGTTGTTATGGTGAGAAATTTCTGTGTATAGCTATGAGTTGCTTAAATTTTATTCAATATATTTTTCTAGTATGTTTGCTATTTATTTGAAATGTATAACAAATAGCTTCATCTATTTGCCAAAAGAATTTTTTAAAGATTTATTTATATTATTTGAAAGTCAGAATTACACAGAGAGAGAAGGACAGGCAGAGAGAGTGGTCTTCCATTCACTGGTTCACTCCACAGTTGGCCTCCATGGCTGGAGCTGTGCTGACTGGAAGGCAGGAGCCAGGAGCCTCTTCCTGGTCTCCTATGCAGGTGCAGGGGCCCAAGGACTTGCACCATTTTATAGTGTTTCCCAGGCCATAGCAGAGAGCTGGATAGGAAGTGGAGCAGCCAGGTCTTGAACTGATGCCCCTATGGAATACCAGCACTGCAGGTGGCAGCCTCACCCACTATGCCACAGTGCCAGCCCTTGCCAAAAGAATTTATAGAAGCTATTCCATATATACACTTCACAATTATTTAGTTACTTGACATGAACTATCCCTGCATATTTGAAAATTTTGAATGGTATCACTTGGGTTTTAAGAATGTTATATTTTAGGTCTCTTAATATTTTTAGTGATGATGTTTTAAAGGCCCTTCCTGTTTTATGAAAAATGATAAGGATTTTGTTTTACAATGGCCATAGTATTACTACTTAAAGCAATAGATTAAATAACACTTTTAAACAAAGTCATTTAATACTAAATTCTAACACACTGGTATATTTTAAAGTGAGAAACTGGATTTCTTTCAGATATTCTAAAGAAGAATGATAATCAAAATTGAAGACATCTACAGTTTTTAATCACTTGTTTTAAATATAGGTCATAATGGTCCAATTTTGAGTTTAATTTTAATTAGCTTTTAAATGATTCAATATGTTTTATAGAAAAAATTCGGAGAACATAATTATATACTCAACCTCCCTCCCTTCTTTTTCCTTCTTTGTCATTTTTTTTAGCTTATGAAATGACATTTTCAGTTTACATTACATTAAAAACGGTTGTTGAATCAAGGGACAAGTTTAACAGGAAAAAAGCAAAAAGATCGTAATTTAGAGGGAATACAGACAATGGCTCTAAACAATATTTGAATATCACATCTAAACAATATTTGAATAAATTGATAAATATTTTAATTTCTCCTACTAAAATGCTCAAAGTCTTTAATTATTTATCAAATATTAGTGCAAAATTATGGATTTAAATGATCCCAAAAAGTGATGAATTTTTGTGTAATAAAGTCCAATTTTTGTCAAGGCTTTTTAACAGTCTCACAGAAAACTTATGTTTGTGAATGGGAAGAATAATATCAAAATGTCCATCCTACCAAAAGCAATTTGCAAATTCAATGCAATCCCAATCAACATACCAACGATGTTCTCAGAGCTAGAAAAAATGATGCTAAAATTCATATAGAAACATGAGAGATGCTTAACATCTAAAGAAATATTATAAAGCAAAAAAAAGCTGGAGACATCACACCATATTTTAAGACATATTACAGGGGTCAGCACTATGACAAAGCAGGTAAAGTCACCGTCTGCAGTGCCGGTATCTCATATGGGTGCCAGTATGTTTCCCAGCTGCTCCACTTCGTATACCCCTCTCTGGTATAGCCTGAGAAAAAAGTAGAAAATGGCCAAAGTCTTTGGGCCCCTGCACCTGCATAGAGACCTGGAAGAAGCTCCTGACACTTGGATTCAGATCAACAGAGCTCCGGCCATTGTGGCCATTTGGGGAGTAAACCAGTGGATGGAAGACCTCTCTCTCTCTCTGCCTCTACCTCTCTGTAACTCTGCCTTTCAAATAAATATACTGCAAAAAAAAAAAAAAAGAAGAAGTGTTAGCACTGATATAATAACAGACACATAGTTCAATGGAAAAGACTTGGTAGCATAGAAATAAACCCAAATTTCTACCAGCAACTCATATTTAACAAAGGAACTAAAATGAACTGGAGAAAGAAGAATCTCTTTCACAAGTGGTGCAGAGGAACTTGATTATCCATATGTAGAAGCCTGAAAAGAGACTCCAACATCTCTTACACTATGTGAAAGTGAACTCACAGTGAATTAAAATGTAATCATAAGACCCAAACCCAAGTAAACATAGGGAAACTCTAAATATTGTCAACACACAATAGCTTTTGGGTAAGATTCCAATAGCAATAGTCACAAAAATAAAAACAGAGACATTTGAGTATATCCAACTAAGATACTTCTTCACAACAAAGTAAACATCAGAGTGTAGATACAATGAACAGATGGCAGGAAAAATTAAAACTCTGAATGTTTACAGATTTCCAGAACATTTACATGAATTGGAAAAACTCCAAAAAATACAGTGAAGAAACAGGCAAGGATCTGAATAGACATTTCTCAGAAGAAATGTAAATGGTCAAAACATGTGAATATGCCCGATGTCACTAGCCATTATGTAAATATAAATCAGAACACCATATCAGTCTCCAACACCTGTGGGAGAATACAACACTCAGGTGTTTGTGTGTGCAGCAAGTGGGTTTAGAGGACCCTGTTCACCTCTGGAGAGCAGAGTCTACAGGGAGGTAAAGAAACCTTACTGCGCAGGGGCATGCTAATCTTCTCTGTATCGTTCCAATTTTAGTATATGTGCTGCCGAAGCGAGCACATGTGCTGCCGAAGCGAGAAAGAGATGAAAAGAATTTATCTCAACTAGCCACTAATATTCAAGAAACAAGGTCTTCAGGAAAGCCAACTCAACTGACATTTTCATGTCATTGTTAAATAAAGGAAAAATTATCTAGGTTCAGCAATACGTAGTTTATAAGAGAAAGACTACAGAGTAATTTCCTTGGCATAGAAATAACTTTGTCTTTTTTTTTTTTTTTATCTATGAGGGCTTGCTGTCACCACCACACACCCACATCCCATATACAAATGTCTGGCTTGAGTGGTAGCTTCTCTGCTTTGAGGCAAGTTTCTGCTAGTGTGCACCCTGGGAGGAGACGGAGGATGGCAGAAGTGCTTGGGTCCCTGCACCCAAATGGGACATCCAGAATGAATTCCCAGTTCCTGGTTTTGGCTTGGTCAAGCTTTGGCTATTGCAAGTGTCTGGGGAGTGAAGCAGTGGTTCCCTCTTCCTGTCACTCTGCCTTTCAAATCAATAACTGTTGTTGGTAATGACTAATAATGACATTCACTGATTGTCAAATTTTGAATCTATTAATTATAGACAATTTCTCTTTGTATTTTTAAACTTTCATAATGTTCTGTAGCCAATTTCATCACTAGAAATAAAAACTTTTCCTCAAAAAAAAAAAAGAAACCTTACTGCTTTCCTAATGTGCTTATTAAGTTCTTGACCAGCGCCTGTTAGTCTTGCCACAAACTTTCTAGTCTTACTACTTTCCTTCTTCTTCTTCTTCTCTGTGACTTGTAAAATAGTATACATTCTATATACTGTGGATACTTTTGATTTATTTTATTCCTTCGGTCTCCTATGAAGTTCCTCCACAAAAGCACAGCCCTCAAAATATTCATTCATTTATGCAGTCTGCAGATTTCATGAGCTACTAAATTCCAAGTAGTATGTTAAAGGCAAGATCTGGGCCTAAGAGAAAAGTGGTCTAAATTCTGTGCCTAGAAGAGGATTTGGGACATAGTAGAACTTCAGTGAAGTGCTATGTGAATGACATGCACTCATTAAATGAGTAATCTAAAGCATACACTTCATTTAAGCAACACAGCAGCCCTACTCACCTCAGGTAGAGCAATTGAGAGGAATAATGTGAACAAAAATAAGACATCAATAAGTTGAATAATAACAGAGAAAAAACAAAATGAGATAGATGCCAACATTACTGACCTATTTTTGAGGAATTAAATTGATAGAGGGGCTGGCATTGTGGCCAAGTGGGGAAAGCTGCAATCTGTGAGGCCAGCATAACATCTGAGTTCCACTTTGAGTTTAGGAATCTCCACTTCCAATTTAGCTCACTGCTAAACACCTGGGAAACCAGCAGAAGATGGACGAAGGACTCAGGTCCTTGCCACTCATGTGGGAGACTTGGATGAAGCTCCTGACTCCAGCATGCCCCAGGCTCAACTGTTGAAACTCTCTGGGGTGTGAGCCAGCAGATGAAAGCTATCTATGTCTTTCCCTCTCTCTCTAAATCCACCTTTCAAATAATAAAGATTTAATAAACAAATTAACTGATTTCAAAATACACAAAAACATGAACAATACTATATCATTTTTATGCCAAACTGATAAAAAATAACAAATGCTAGAGAGCACATGGGAAAAGAAAACCACCATATATGGTAGGTGAAAACACAAGTTAGTACAGATGTTATGCAGAACAGTATGGTCATTCCTTAAAAAGGATAAAAATTGGGGCTGGCGCTGTTGTGCAGTGAGTTAAAGCCCTGGCCTGAAGGGCCAGCATCCCATTTGGGTGCCAGTTCTAGTTCCAGCTGCTCTTCTTCCAATACAGCTCTCTGCTATCTCCTGGGATAGCAGTAGAAGATGGCCCAAGTCCTTGGGCCCATGCACCCATGAGGGAGACCCAGAGGAAGCTCCTGTCTCCAGGTTTCAGAATGGCATAACTCTGGCCTTTGTAGTCATCTGTAGAGCGAACCAGCTAATGGAGGACCTCTCTGTGTCTCTACCTCTATTGTAACTCTTTCAAATAAATAACAAAAATTAAACTAAGATAAAAATTGACCTACCATGTGAGAGTTATCTTGCTCTTGGCTATATAGAATAAGGAAATTTTATTAGAAGGAAAGGAGGAGAGCATATCAAAGATACAGCAATTTTCCCATAACACAGCCACTATAACACAGTTCACTGCAGCCAGGATGTGAAACCAATCTAGCTGTCCATCAGTGAAAAACAATGGACAGGGCAACCTCTTTTAGATACAAAAAAAGAACAAAATATTATTAAATTAATTGAAATAAGCCAGAAGCAGGAACACAAATGTCACCTGGTCCTTGTCGCATGTGGAAGTGAAAGAAAATAATGGATCTGAACACAGAACTGTGATTACTAGAGGCTGAGAAGGGAAGCAGCTAGGGATAGAGGGGAATTGGATAATAGGTATCAAAAATCAAAGAGGCAGAAAGAACTTCTGGTGTTCCATAATATAATGAGATGACTACATTCAACCATATTAGGTTCTGTGTAAAGAACTGAAGGAGAGGAGCTGGTAGTCTCAAATCATGGAGAAGAATTAGAAACTGTATTTGCTTGGGGGCCAGCATTGTGGCACAGTGGGCTAACACCCTGGCCTGAAGCACCAGCATCCCATGTGGGTACCAGTTCTAGTCCTGGCTGCTCCTCTTCTGATCCAACTCTCTGCTATGGCCTGGGAAAGCAGTAGAAGATGGCCCAAGTCCTTGGGTCCCTGCACCCAAGTGGGAGATCTGGAAGAAGCTCCTGGTTCCTGGAATCAGATTGGCAGAGCTCCGGCCATTGTGGCCATCTGGGGAGTGAACCGGCAGAGGAAGACCTCTCTCTCTCTCTGCTGCTACTTCTCTCTGTAACTCTGTCTTTCAAATAAATAACTCTTTAAAAACTTAATAAAACTGTAGTTGCTTAGCTTGATCACTTTTTACTGCATAAATGTGTGCAAATATTGCACTACACCCTGTAATAATGCATGACTAGGACACATTAATCACAAATTATTTCAATGAAATTTTAAAAATTAGAAGCATTTCTTTATATTAACAATGAACTATTTGAAAATGAAATTAGAGAAACACTTCCATGCATAGCAGCATAAGAACCAGGAACCAATGTCTTCAATGTTATCAGTGATGAATCAGATTCACAGCCCCCAGCACTCAGTTTTTGCCATATACTTTACCATGGCAATTGTGGGCATATAGTAGTAAATCAATGGACAGGAATCCTTTGTCTCTAAATCTGCTAAATAAATAAACAAGGAATTCATCAAAGAAAAAGAGATATCAATTTGGATGCCAGGCACAAAAACACATGCACTTGAGCTATCCTCCAGTTTGTGATGCCAACAAATCTTTCAGACATGTTACATTTTCAGAGACTTTTCTGTAATCTTGCTAAGCTTTCTGGAAATCTGCCTTATAGCAAAGGGTTTCCCAATTCCATTACACTCATGATATTTCTTTTGTGTGATATATTAGTTTACCATCTAGAGATAATTTATGGTACAAAACTTTTCTATGCATGCATGTTTTCTCATTTGTGAGTCTATTCATGGGAATTGAAGACTGATTTATAACAGAAATACATTTTCCAAATTCATTGCATAGACTTTTGTTCCTTATGAATTCTCTGAAGTCTGTTGATGTCTAATTTCTGGCTAAAGGTTTTATTGTATTTACAGCATGCAAAGACTATCACCTTTTGTGAATTCTGTGTCTATACAAGCCTGAAATAAAGAAAATGTTTTTGCACAATCAGTATACGCCTAAGAAACCACCTGTGTCAATTCTCTGATGTACCATTGACTTCTGACTCTAATAATATTTATAAGCTTTCTCCTTTACATGAGTCTCTGTTGGATAGGATGTGATTTCCAGCAAAAGGTTTTGTCACAATACTTACATGAATTTTGGAGAAAAGCTCTTCCACATTCATTATATTGTTAAGGTCTCTCCCTTGTTCAAATTCCATGATGGATTATGAGGCATTACCTATGTGAAATGACTTTCTCACATTTATTTCATTCATTAGATATATATGTTGTGCATTCTGATATAAGGAGAGATTTGGGCAGAGCTTTCCAACACTCATTACACCCATAAGGTTTCTCTCCCACGTGAATTCCCTGTTGTCTTATGAGGTATGGCTTCTAATTAAAGGGATTTTACTTTCAAAGGAGTTTTTCCCTATATGAATTTGATGATGTACAATGAGGGCTGAATTATGGTAAAAGGCTCTGAGTCATTACATTCATAAAATTGCTCCCCATGAGAATTCTTTTATGTTTGATGAGGTCTGATTTGCACCACAAAGGCTATTCACATGTATTATATTCATGCATTTCTCCCCTTGGTGAATTCTCTAATATTTCATGAGATATAACTTGCACAAAAAGGTCAAGTAGAAAATTCCCTGTGTGGATACTCTGATATCTTATGAGTTATGAAGTACAGCAAAGAGGCTTTCCACCATCCTTCCATCCATAAAACCTACCTAAATTGAGCAACAAAGATATAGAAAACCTAAACACACACATAACCAGATGGAAATGATACCAGTAATAAAGACCATCACTACCAAGAAAACCCCAAAACTGGAAGGCTTCACTGCTGAATTCTAACAGACATTTAAAGCACTAACTGCAATTCTTCTCAAGTTATTCAAAACAATTGAGAGAGAGGCGATTCTCCCAAATTCTTTCTATGAAGCCAACATCACCTTCATTCCTAAACTTGAAAAAAGTGCAACAAAGAAAGTAATTATAGACCAATTTCCCTGATGAACATACATGCAAAGATCTGCAACAGAATTCTGGCCAATTGAATCCAACAATGCATCAGAAAGATCATCCACCCAGACCAAGTGGGATTTATCCTTGGTATGCAAGGATGGGACCAAAGGCTTTTCCACAGTCATTTCATTTATAAGCTTTCTCCATGGTGTGAAGGCTCTGATACTTTCTGAGGTTTGACTTCTCAGCAAAGGTTTTTCCACAGTCATTGCAATCATAAGGTTTCCCCCAGTACAAATTGTCTGATGCTTTGTGAGCTTTGATTTCTCAGCAAAGGCTTTTCCACAATGATTGCATTCATAAGGTTTCTCCCCTCTGTGAATTCTCTGATGATTTATGAGGTTTGCCTTCTGGCCAAAGGATTTTCCATAGTAATTGCATTCATAAGGTTTCTCACCTGTGTGAATTCTCTGATGATTTATGAGGTTTGCCTTCTGGCCAAAGGATTTTCCACAGTCATTACATTCAAAAGGTTTCTCACCTGTGTGAATTCTCTGATGATTTATGAGGTGTTTCTTCTGGCCAAAGAACTTCCCACAGTCATTAGATTTGTAAGATTTCAACCCTGTGTGAATTCTCTGATGTCTAATGAGATCTGACTTCTGGTGAGTGGTTTCCACACAATCATTACACACATGAGGGTTTTCCACAATATGAGTGCTGTGATGGAGGGTATTTAATACTGAATGAATTCCCACAAGGTTTACATGCATAGGATTTCTTCCCTATATTTGGTCTATGATTCAGTCTAACATGTGATTGGTAAATGACAGGTTCCACAGTCCCAATATACTTATAAATGTTCTCTCTTTTCAGGTGAATACAATCAGAATTCCACAGTCAGTCAGCTGGGAGGGGTGGATGAATCCAGAAACAGCTGGTTTCCTTGTACTAAAACAAGCGCCATATCACGAAGGACTCTTGCATTTCTTTTTCTTTTTTGCATTTTTCACATTTTCTTATTTATCATGGTTTGTAATAAATTTTCTGATGTGGGTTGTGGTTTTGAGGCTGGCTTAAGGAGTTCAGGGAACCAGAGGAATGGTCTTTTTCAATTAGGGCACAGCTGTTGTTTCTCTCCAATTCTGGCTTTCTGTAATTGCTTTGGGTGCCTCAGGCAATTTTTCATTTTGAGCGACTTTTTCCTAAATGCTTTGTTGGTCTGAGTTGGTTTTGCCTTTTTCCTTTTCAAATTGTGTATTCTGATGCAATACAAACAAGGGTTTAGAACGAGGATCCATCAGGAAATTGAAAAACAGAACATATTGGGTTTTCATGATTAGAAATCATAGGCAACATGACCAAGATGAGTTTTTGGGTTTTGGAAAATGACATAGAACCCTTCCACTGAGGGGCAGATATTAATTTCCTCCAAATCGAGAGTGAGTGCGATTTTCAGGTGAATTCAATCAGAATTCCACAGCCAGTCAGCTAGGAGGGGTGGATGAATCCGGGAACAGCTGGTTTCCTTGCAACTAAATCAAGCCCAATATCACAAAGGACTCTTGCATTTCTTTGGCTTCTTTCTCTTTTTTCTTTTTATCATGGTTTGTAATGAATTTTCTGATGTGAGCTTTGGTTTTGAGGCTGCAATATAGAGTTCAGTGCACAGGAGGAATGGTCTTTTTCAAACAGGGCATAGCTGTTGGCCTGCTTCAATTCTGGCTTGCTGTCATTGTTTTGGGTGCCTCAGCCGATTTGTGGTTTCTTGTGTGGCAATTTCCTAAATGTTTTCGGGGTCTGAGTTGGCTTTGCCTTCTTCATTCCCAAATTCTATATTCTGACGCAACACAAACAAGAGTTTGGACAGAGTAGCCATTATGAAATAAAAAACATTACAAATGGGCATTTGAAGAATATAAATCTACAGGTAACACGACCAAGGTGAGTTTTTGTGTTTTGGAAAATCAAATGGAACACTTTGGCTGAGGTGACAGATATTAATTGCCTCCAAAATGAGTTTCACTGTGATTTTCAGGTTAATTCAGACAAAATTCCACAGGCATCAGCTGGAGGTGTGGATGAATCCGGGAACATTCGGTTTTCTTGAGACTAAATCAAGTCCAATATCATCATGGATTCTTGCATTTTTTTGGCTTTTTTCTCATTTTTCTTATTTATCATGGTTTGTAATGAATTTTCTAATGTGAGCTTTGGTTTTGAGGCTGGCATATTGAGTTCAGGGCACAAGAGGAAGGTTCTTTTTCAACCAGGGCACAGCTGTTGGCTTGCTCCAATTCTGGCTTGCTGTCATTGTTTTGGGTGCCTCAGCCGATTTGTGGTTTCTTGAGTGCCAATTTCCTAAATGTTTTCTGGGTCTGAGTGAATTTTGCCTTCCTATTCCCAAATTTTGTATTCTGATGCAATACAAGCATGTTTTGGAGAGTAGCCATTATGAAAGAAAAAAAAAAAAAACACAGCAAATTGACCTTTCAGGATTAGAAATCTACAGGCAACACAACCAAGATGAGTTTCTGTGTTTTGGAAAATGACATAGAACGCTTCTGCTGAGGGGACAGATTCTAATTCCCTCCAAAATGAGTGTGAGTGCGATATTGAGGTGAATTCAATCAGAATTCCAGAGTCAGTCTGTGGAAGGGGGGGATGAATCTGGAAACAGCCAGTTTCTTTGTGTCTAAATCCAGCCAAATATCACAAAGGACTCTTGCATTTCTTTGGCTTTTTCACATTTCCCTTATTTATCATGGTTTGTAATGAATTTTCTGATGTGAGCTTTGGTTTTGAGGCTGCAATATAGAGTTCAGGGCACCTGAGGAATGGTCTTTTTCAAACAGGACACAGCTGTTGGTTTGCTCCAATTCTGGCTATTGTCTTTGTTTTGGGTGCCTCAGCTGAAATTTGGTTTCTTGGGTTTCACTGGGATTGTCAGGTTAATTCAGTCAGAATTCCACAGGCAGTCAGCTTTAGTGGTGGATGAATCTGGGAACAGCCGGTTTCCTTGCAACTAAATCAAACCCAATATCATTATGGATTCTTGCATTTCTTTGGCTTTTTCACTTTTTTCTTATTTATCATGGTTTGTAATGAATTTTCTGATGTGAGCTTTGGTTGAGGCTGCAATATGGAGTTCAGGGCACACGAGGATGGTTCTTTTTCAATCAGGGCACAGCTGTTGGCTTGCTCCACTTCTGGCTTGCTGTCATTGTTTTGAGTGCCTCAGCCGATTTGTGGTTTCTTGTGTGGCAATTTCCCAAATGTTTTCAGTGTCTGAGTTGGCTTTGCCTTCTTCCTTCCCAAATTTTGTATTCTGATGCAATTTAAAGAAGACTTTGTACAGAATAGCCATTATGAAAGAAAAAACACAACAAATAGGCGTTTGAAGCTTAGAAATCTACAGGTAACATGACCAAGGTGAGTTTTTGTGTTTATGAAAATAAAATGGAACACTTTGGCTGAGGTGACAGATATTAATTGCCTCCAAACTGAGTTTCACTGTGATTTTCAGGTTAATTCAGTCAGAATTCCACAGGCAGTCAGCTGGAGGGGTGGATGAATCCGGGAACAGCCGGTTTCCTAGCGACTAAATCAAGCCCTATATCATTATGGATTCTTGCATTTTTTTGGTTTTTTCTCTTTTTTCTTATTTATCATGGTTTGTAATGAATTTTCTGATGTGAGCTTTGGTTTTGAGGCTGGCATATTGAGTTCAGGGCACAAGAGGAAGGTTCTTTTTCAAACAGGGCACAGCTGTTGGCATGCTCCAATTCTGGCTTGCTGTCATTGTTTTGGGTGCCTCAGCCGATTTCTGGTTTCTTGAGTGCCAATTTCCTAAATGTTTTCTGGGTCTGAGTCGGTTTTGCCTTCTTATTCCCAAATTTTGTATTCTGATGCAATACAAGCAAGATTTTGGAGAGTAGCCATTATGAAAGAAAAAAAAAAAAAAACACAGCGCATTGCCCTTTCAGGATTAGAAATCTACAGGCAACACAACCAAGATGAGTTTCTGTGTTTTGGAAAATGACATGGAACGCTTCTGCTGAGGGGACAGATTCTAATTCCCTCCAAATGGAGTGTGAGAGCGATTTTGAGGTGAATTCAATCAGAATTCCAAAGTCAGTCTGTGGAAGGGGGGGATGAATCTGGAAACAGCCAGTTTCTTTGTGTCTAAATCCAGCCAAATATCACAAAGGACTCTTGCATTTCTTTGGCTTTTTCACATTTCCCTTATTTATCATGGTTTGTAATGAATTTTCTGATGTGAGCTTTGGTTTTGAGGCTGGCATATTGAGTTCAGGGCACAAGAGGAAGGTTCTTTTTCAAACAGGGCACAGCTGTTGGCATGCTCCAATTCTGGCTATTGTCTTTGTTTTGGGTGCCTCAGCTGAAATTTGGTTTCTTGAGTTTCACTGGGATTGTCAGGTTAATTCAGTCAGAATTCCACAGGCAGTCAGCTTTAGTGGTGGATGAATCTGGGAACAGCCGGTTTCCTTGCAACTAAATCAAACCCAATATCATTATGGATTCTTGCATTTCTTTGGCTTTTTTCTCTTTTTTCTTATTTATCATGGTTTGTAATGAATTTTCTGATGTGAGCTTTGGTTTTGAGGCTGGCATATTGAGTTCAGGGCACAAGAGGATGGTTCTTTTTCAATCAGGGCACAGCTGTTGGCTTGCTCCACTTCTGGCTTGCTGTCATTGTTTTGAGTGCCTCAGCCGATTTGTGGTTTCTTGTGTGGCAATTTCCCAAATGTTTTCAGGGTCTGTGTTGGCTTTGCCTTCTTCCTTCCCAAATTTTGTATTCTGATGCAATGCAAAGAAGAGTTTGTACAGAATAGCCATTATGAAATAAAAAAAACACAACAAATAGGCGTTTGAAGCTTAGAAATCTACAGGTAACATGACCAAGGTGAGTTTTTGTGTTTATGAAAATAAAATGGAACACTTTGGCTGAGGTGACAGATATTAATTGCCTCCAAACTGAGTTTCACTGTGATTTTCAGGTTAATTCAGTCAGAATTCCACAGGCAGTCAGCTGGAGGGGTGGATGAATCTGGGAACAGCCGGTTTCCTTGCAACTCAATCAAGCCCTATATCATTATGGATTCTTGCATTTTTTGGCTTTTTTCCCTTTTTTCTTATTTATCATGGTTTGTAATGAATTTTCTGATGTGAGCTTTGGTTTTGAGGCTGGCATATTGAGTTCAGGGCACAAGAGGAAGGTTCTTTTTCAATCAGGGCACAGCTGTTGGCTTGCTCCACTTCTGGCTTGCTGTCATTGTTTTGGGTGCCTCAGCTGATTTGTGGTTTCTTGTGTGGCAATTTCCTAAATGTTTTCGGGGTCTGAGATGGTTTTGCCTTCTTCCTTCCCAAATTTTGTATTCTGATGCAATACAAGAAGATTTTGGACAGAGTAGCCATTATGAAAGAAAAAAAAAAAACACAGCAAATTGACCTTTCAGGATTAGAAATCCATAGGCAACACAACCAAGGTGAGATTCTGTGTTTTGGAAAATGCCATGGAACGCTTCTGCTGAGCGGACAGATTCTAATTCCCTCCAAATGGAGTGTGAGAGCGATTTTGAGGTGAATTCAATCAGAATTCCAGAGTCAGTCTGTGGAAGGGGGGGATGAATCTGGAAACAGCCAGTTTCTTTGTGTCTAAATCCTGCCAAATATCACAAAGGACTCTTGCATTTCTTTGGCTTTTTCACATTTCCCTTATTTATCATGGTTTGTAATGAATTTTCTGATGTGAGCTTTGGTTTTGAGGCTGGCATATTGAGTTCAGGGCACAAGAGGAAGGTTCTTTTTCAATCAGGGCACAGCTGTTGGCTTGCTCCACTTCTGGCTTGCTGTCATTGTTTTGGATGCCTCAGCCGATTTCTGGTTTCTTGAGTGGCAATTTCCTAAATGTTTTCTGGGTCTGAGTCGGTTTTGCCTTCTTATTCCCAAATTTTGTATTCTGATGCAATGCAAAGAAGAGTTTGCACAGAATAGCCATTATGAAAGAAAAAAAAAAAAAACACAGCGCATTGCCCTTTCAGGATTAGAAATCTACAGGCAACACAACCAAGATGAGTTTCTGTGTTTTGGAAAATGACATAGAACGCTTCTGCTGAGGGGACAGATTCTAATTCCCTCCCAATTGAGTGTGAGTGCGATTTTGAGGTGAATTCAATCAGAATTCCAAAGTCAATCTGTGGAAGGGGGGGATGTATCTGGAAACAGCCAGTTTCTTTGTGTCTAAATCCAGCCAAATATCAAAAAGGACTCTTGCATTTCTTTAGCTTTTTCACATTTCCCTTATTTATCATGGTTTGTAATGAATTTTCTGATGTGAGCTTTGGTTTTGAGGCTGCAATATAGAGTTCAGGGCACGTGAGGAATGGTCTTTTTCAAACAGGGCACAGCTGTTGGTGTGCTCCAATTCTGGCTATTGTCTTTGTTTTGGGTGCCTCAGCTGAAATTTGGTATCTTGAGTTTCACTGCAATTGTCAGGTTAATTCAGTCAGAATTCCACAGGCAGGAAGCTTTAGTGGTGGATGAATCTGGGAACAGCCGGTTTCCTTGCAACTAAATCAAAACCAATATCATTATGGATTCATGCATTTCTTTGGCTTTTTT
This sequence comes from Oryctolagus cuniculus, assembly GCF_964237555.1. Taxonomy (NCBI): domain Eukaryota; kingdom Metazoa; phylum Chordata; class Mammalia; order Lagomorpha; family Leporidae; genus Oryctolagus; species Oryctolagus cuniculus. The sequence continues at coordinate 36,600 of NW_027208387.1, read as the reverse complement.
CTCTTTTTTCTTATTTATCATGGTTTGTAATGAATTTTCTGATGTGGGCTTTGGTTTTGAGGCTGGCATATTGAGTTCAGGGCACAAGAGGATGGTTCTTTTTCAAACAGGGCACAGCTGTTGGCTTGCTCCACTTCTGGCTTGCTGTCATTGTTTTGAGTGCCTCAGCCGATTTGTGGTTTCTTGTGTGGCAATTTCCCAAATGTTTTCAGGGTCTGAGTTGGCTTTGCGTTCTTCCTTCCCAAATTTTGTATTCTGATGCAATGTAAAGAAGAGTTTGTACAGAATAGCCATTATGAAAGAAAAAACACAACATATAGGCGTTTGAAGCTTAGAAATCTACAGGTAACATGACCAAGGTGAGTTTTTGTGTTTATGAAAATAAAATGGAACACTTTGGCTGAGGTGACAGATATTAATGGCCTCCAAACTGAGTTTCACAGTGATTTTCAGGTTAATTCAGTCAGAATTCCACAGGCAGTCAGCTGGAGGGGTGCATGAATCCGGGAACAGCCGGTTTCCTAGCAACTAAATCAAGCCTTATATCATTATGGATTCTTGCATTTTTTTGGCTTTTTTCTCTTTTTTCTTATTTATCATGGTTTGTAATGAATTTTCTGATGTGAGCTTTGGTTTTGAGGCTGGCATATTGAGTTCAGGGCACAAGAGGAAGGTTCTTTTTCAATCAGGGCACAGCTGTTGGCTTGCTCCACTTCTGGCTTGCTGTCATTGTTTTGGGTGCCTCAGCTGATTTGTGGTTTCTTGTGTGGCAATTTCCTAAATGTTTTCGGGGTCTGAGTTGGTTTTGTCTTCTTCCTTCCCAAATTTTGTATTCTGATGCAATACAAGCAAAATTTTGGACAGAGTAGCCATTATGAAAGAAAAAAAAAACAAACACAGCAAATTGACCTTTCAGGATTAGAAATCCATAGGCAACACAACCAAGGTGAGATTCTGTGTTTTGGAAAATGACATGGAACGCTTCTGCTGAGGTGACAGATTCTAATTCCCTCCAAATGGAGTGTGAGAGCGATTTTGAGGTGAATTCAATCAAAATTCCAAAGTCAGTCTGTGGAAGGGGGGGATGAATCTGGAAACAGCCATTTTCTTTGTGTCTAAATCCTGCCAAATATCACAAAGGACTCTTGCATTTCTTTGGCTTTTTTCTCTGTTTTCTTATTTATCATGGTTTGTAATGAATTTTCTGATGTGAGCTTTGGTTTTGAGGCTGGCATATTGAGTTCAGGGCACAAGAGGAAGGTTCTTTTTCAATCAGGGCACAGCTGTTGGCTTGCTCCACTTCTGGCTTGCTGTCATTGTTTTGGGTGCCTCAGCTGATTTGTGGTTTCTTGTGTGGCAAGTTACTAAATGTTTTCTGGGTCTGAGTTGATTTTGTCTTCTTCCTTCCCAAATTTTGTATTCTGATGCAATACAAGCAAGATTTTGGAGAGTAGCCATTATGAAAGAAAAAAAAAAAAACACAGCAAATTGACCTTTCAGGATTAGAAATCCATAGGCAACACAACCAAGGTGAGATTCTGTGTTTTGGAAAATGCCATGGAACGCTTCTGCTGAGGTGACAGATTCTAATTCCCTCCAAATGGAGTGTGAGAGCGATCTTGAGGTGAATTCAATCAGAATTCCAAAGTCAGTCTGTGGAAGGGGGGGATGAATCTGGAAACAGCCATTTTCTTTGTGTCTAAATCCTGCCAAATATCACAAAGGACTCTTGCATTTCTTTGGCTTTTTCACATTTCCCTTATTTATCATGGTTTGTAATGAATTTTCTGATGTGAGCTTTGGTTTTGAGGCTGGCATATTGAGTTCAGGGCACAAGAGGAAGGTTCTTTTTCAAACAGGGCACAGCTGTTGGCTTGCTCCAATTCTGGCTTGCTGTCATTGTTTTGGGTGCCTCAGCCGATTTCTGGTTTCTTGAGTGCCAATTTCCTAAATGTTTTCTGGGTCTGAGTCGGTTTTGCCTTCTTATTCCCAAATTTTGTATTCTGATGCAATACAAGCAAGATTTTGGAGAGTAGCCATTATGAAAGAAAAAAAAAAAAAACACAGCGCATTGCCCTTTCAGGATTAGAAATCTACAGGCAACACAACCAAGATGAGTTTCTGTGTTTTGGAAAATGACATGGAACGCTTCTGCTGAGGGGACAGATTCTAATTCCCTCCAAATGGAGTGTGAGAGCGATTTTGAGGTGAATTCAATCAGAATTCCAAAGTCAGTCTGTGGAAGGGGGGGATGAATCTGGAAACAGCCACTTTCTTTGTGTCTAAATCCAGCCAAATATCACAAAGGACTCTTGCATTTCTTTGGCTTTTTCACATTTCCCTTATTTATCATGGTTTGTAATGAATTTTCTGATGTGAGCTTTGGTTTTGAGGCTGCAATATAGAGTTCAGGGCACGTGAGGAATGGTCTTTTTCAAACAGGGCACAGCTGTTGGCATGCTCCAATTCTGGCTATTGTCTTTGTTTTGGGTGCCTCAGCTGAAATTTGGTTTCTTGAGTTTCACTGGGATTGTCAGGTTAATTCAGTCAGAATTCCACAGGCAGTCAGCTTTAGTGGTGGATGAATCTGGGAACAGCCGGTTTCCTTGCAACTAAATCAAACCCAATATCATTATGGATTCTTGCATTTCTTTGGCTTTTTTCTCTTTTTTCTTATTTATCATGGTTTGTAATGAATTTTCTGATGTGAGCTTTGGTTTTGAGGCTGGCATATTGAGTTCAGGGCACAAGAGGATGGTTCTTTTTCAATCAGGGCACAGCTGTTGGCTTGCTCCACTTCTGGCTTGCTGTCATTGTTTTGAGTGCCTCAGCCGATTTGTGGTTTCTTGTGTGGCAATTTCCCAAATGTTTTCAGGGTCTGTGTTGGCTTTGCCTTCTTCCTTCCCAAATTTTGTATTCTGATGCAATGCAAAGAAGAGTTTGTACAGAATAGCCATTATGAAATAAAAAAAACACAACAAATAGGCGTTTGAAGCTTAGAAATCTACAGGTAACATGACCAAGGTGAGTTTTTGTGTTTATGAAAATAAAATGGAACACTTTGGCTGAGGTGACAGATATTAATTGCCTCCAAACTGAGTTTCACTGTGATTTTCAGGTTAATTCAGTCAGAATTCCACAGGCAGTCAGCTGGAGGGGTGGATGAATCTGGGAACAGCCGGTTTCCTTGCAACTCAATCAAGCCCTATATCATTATGGATTCTTGCATTTTTTGGCTTTTTTCCCTTTTTTCTTATTATCATGGTTTGTAATGAATTTTCTGATGTGAGCTTTGGTTTTGAGGCTGGCATATTGAGTTCAGGGCACAAGAGGAAGGTTCTTTTTCAATCAGGGCACAGCTGTTGGCTTGCTCCACTTCTGGCTTGCTGTCATTGTTTTGGGTGCCTCAGCTGATTTGTGGTTTCTTGTGTGGCAATTTCCTAAATGTTTTCGGGGTCTGAGATGGTTTTGCCTTCTTCCTTCCCAAATTTTGTATTCTGATGCAATACAAGAAGATTTTGGACAGAGTAGCCATTATGAAAGAAAAAAAAAAAACACAGCAAATTGACCTTTCAGGATTAGAAATCCATAGGCAACACAACCAAGGTGAGATTCTGTGTTTTGGAAAATGCCATGGAACGCTTCTGCTGAGCGGACAGATTCTAATTCCCTCCAAATGGAGTGTGAGAGCGATTTTGAGGTGAATTCAATCAGAATTCCAGAGTCAGTCTGTGGAAGGGGGGGATGAATCTGGAAACAGCCAGTTTCTTTGTGTCTAAATCCTGCCAAATATCACAAAGGACTCTTGCATTTCTTTGGCTTTTTCACATTTCCCTTATTTATCATGGTTTGTAATGAATTTTCTGATGTGAGCTTTGGTTTTGAGGCTGGCATATTGAGTTCAGGGCACAAGAGGAAGGTTCTTTTTCAATCAGGGCACAGCTGTTGGCTTGCTCCACTTCTGGCTTGCTGTCATTGTTTTGGATGCCTCAGCCGATTTCTGGTTTCTTGAGTGGCAATTTCCTAAATGTTTTCTGGGTCTGAGTCGGTTTTGCCTTCTTATTCCCAAATTTTGTATTCTGATGCAATGCAAAGAAGAGTTTGCACAGAATAGCCATTATGAAAGAAAAAAAAAAAAAACACAGCGCATTGCCCTTTCAGGATTAGAAATCTACAGGCAACACAACCAAGATGAGTTTCTGTGTTTTGGAAAATGACATAGAACGCTTCTGCTGAGGGGACAGATTCTAATTCCCTCCCAATTGAGTGTGAGTGCGATTTTGAGGTGAATTCAATCAGAATTCCAAAGTCAATCTGTGGAAGGGGGGGATGTATCTGGAAACAGCCAGTTTCTTTGTGTCTAAATCCAGCCAAATATCAAAAAGGACTCTTGCATTTCTTTAGCTTTTTCACATTTCCCTTATTTATCATGGTTTGTAATGAATTTTCTGATGTGAGCTTTGGTTTTGAGGCTGCAATATAGAGTTCAGGGCACGTGAGGAATGGTCTTTTTCAAACAGGGCACAGCTGTTGGTGTGCTCCAATTCTGGCTATTGTCTTTGTTTTGGGTGCCTCAGCTGAAATTTGGTATCTTGAGTTTCACTGCAATTGTCAGGTTAATTCAGTCAGAATTCCACAGGCAGGAAGCTTTAGTGGTGGATGAATCTGGGAACAGCCGGTTTCCTTGCAACTAAATCAAAACCAATATCATTATGGATTCTTGCATTTCTTTGGCTTTTTTCTCTTTTTTCTTATTTATCATGGTTTGTAATGAATTTTCTGATGTGAGCTTTGGTTTTGAGGCTGGCATATTGAGTTCAGGGCACAAGAGGATGGTTCTTTTTCAAACAGGGCACAGCTGTTGGCTTGCTCCACTTCTGGCTTGCTGTCATTGTTTTGAGTGCCTCAGCCGATTTGTGGTTTCTTGTGTGGCAATTTCCCAAATGTTTTCAGGGTCTGAGTTGGCTTTGCGTTCTTCCTTCCCAAATTTTGTATTCTGATGCAATGTAAAGAAGAGTTTGTACAGAATAGCCATTATGAAAGAAAAAACACAACATATAGGCGTTTGAAGCTTAGAAATCTACAGGTAACATGACCAAGGTGAGTTTTTGTGTTTATGAAAATAAAATGGAACACTTTGGCTGAGGTGACAGATATTAATGGCCTCCAAACTGAGTTTCACAGTGATTTTCAGGTTAATTCAGTCAGAATTCCACAGGCAGTCAGCTGGAGGGGTGCATGAATCCGGGAACAGCCGGTTTCCTAGCAACTAAATCAAGCCTTATATCATTATGGATTCTTGCATTTTTTTGGCTTTTTTCTCTTTTTTCTTATTTATCATGGTTTGTAATGAATTTTCTGATGTGAGCTTTGGTTTTGAGGCTGGCATATTGAGTTCAGGGCACAAGAGGAAGGTTCTTTTTCAATCAGGGCACAGCTGTTGGCTTGCTCCACTTCTGGCTTGCTGTCATTGTTTTGGGTGCCTCAGCTGATTTGTGGTTTCTTGTGTGGCAATTTCCTAAATGTTTTCGGGGTCTGAGTTGGTTTTGTCTTCTTCCTTCCCAAATTTTGTATTCTGATGCAATACAAGCAAAATTTTGGACAGAGTAGCCATTATGAAAGAAAAAAAAAACAAACACAGCAAATTGACCTTTCAGGATTAGAAATCCATAGGCAACACAACCAAGGTGAGATTCTGTGTTTTGGAAAATGACATGGAACGCTTCTGCTGAGGTGACAGATTCTAATTCCCTCCAAATGGAGTGTGAGAGCGATTTTGAGGTGAATTCAATCAAAATTCCAAAGTCAGTCTGTGGAAGGGGGGGATGAATCTGGAAACAGCCATTTTCTTTGTGTCTAAATCCTGCCAAATATCACAAAGGACTCTTGCATTTCTTTGGCTTTTTTCTCTGTTTTCTTATTTATCATGGTTTGTAATGAATTTTCTGATGTGAGCTTTGGTTTTGAGGCTGGCATATTGAGTTCAGGGCACAAGAGGAAGGTTCTTTTTCAATCAGGGCACAGCTGTTGGCTTGCTCCACTTCTGGCTTGCTGTCATTGTTTTGGGTGCCTCAGCTGATTTGTGGTTTCTTGTGTGGCAATTTCCTAAATGTTTTCGGGGTCTGAGTTGGTTTTGTCTTCTTCCTTCCCAAATTTTGTATTCTGATGCAATACAAGCAAGATTTTGGACAGAGTAGCCATTATGAAAGAAAAAAAAAAACACAGCAAATTGACCTTTCAGGATTATAAATCCATAGGCAACACAACCAAGATGAGATTCTGTGTTTTGGAAAATGACATGGAACGCTTCTGCTGAGGTGACAGATTCTAATTCCCTCCAAATGGAGTGTGAGTGCGATTTTGAGGTGAATTCAATCAGAATTCCAAAGTCAGTCTGTGGAAGGGGGGGATGAATCTGGAAACAGCCAGTTTCTTTGTGTCTAAATCCTGCCAAATATCACAAAGGACTCTTGCATTTCTTTGGCTTTTTCACATTTCCCTTATTTATCATGGTTTGTAATGAATTTTCTGATGTGAGCTTTGGTTTTGAGGCTGGCATATTGAGTTCAGGGCACAAGAGGAAGGTTCTTTTTCAATCAGGGCACAGCTGTTGGCTTGCTCCACTTCTGGCTTGCTGTCATTGTTTTGGGTGCCTCAGCTGATTTGTGGTTTCTTGTGTGGCAAGTTACTAAATGTTTTCTGGGTCTGAGTTGATTTTGTCTTCTTCCTTCCCAAATTTTGTATTCTGATGCAATACAAGCAAGATTTTGGAGAGTAGCCATTATGAAAGAAAAAAAAAAACACAGCAAATTGACCTTTCAGGATTAGAAATCCATAGGCAACACAACCAAGGTGAGATTCTGTGTTTTGGAAAATGCCATGGAACGCTTCTGCTGAGGTGACAGATTCTAATTCCCTCCAAATGGAGTGTGAGAGCGATCTTGAGGTGAATTCAATCAGAATTCCAAAGTCAGTCTGTGGAAGGGGGGGATGAATCTGGAAACAGCCATTTTCTTTGTGTCTAAATCCTGCCAAATATCACAAAGGACTCTTGCATTTCTTTGGCTTTTTTCTCTTTTTTCTTATTTATCATGGTTTGTAATGAATTTTCTGATGTGAGCTTTGGTTTTGAGGCTGGCATATTGAGTTCAGGGCACAAGAGGAAGGTTCTTTTTCAATCAGGGCACAGCTGTTGGCTTGCTCCACTTCTGGCTTGCTGTCATTGTTTTGGGTGCCTCAGCTGATTTGTGGTTTCTTGTGTGGCAATTTCCTAAATGTTTTCTGGGTCTGAGTCGGTTTTGCCTTCTTATTCCCAAATTTTGTATTCTGATGCAATACAAGCAAGATTTTGGACAGAGTAGCCATTATGAAAGAAAAAAAAAAAAACACAGCAAATTGACCTTTCAGGATTAGAAATCCATAGGCAACACAACCAAGATGAGATTCCGTGTTTTGGAAAATGACATGGAACGCTTCTGCTGAGGTGACAGATTCTAATTCCCTCCAAATGGAGTGTGAGAGCGATCTTGAGGTGAATTCAATCAGAATTCCAAAGTCAGTCTGTGGAAGGGGGGGATGAATCTGGAAACAGCCAGTTTCTTTGTGTCTAAATCCTGCCAAATATCACAAAGGACTCTTGCATTTCTTTGGCTTTTTCACATTTCCCTTATTTATCATGGTTTGTAATGAATTTTCTGATGTGAGCTTTGGTTTTGAGGCTGGCATATTGAGTTCAGGGCACAAGAGGAAGGTTCTTTTTCAATCAGGGCACAGCTGTTGGCTTGCTCCACTTCTGGCTTGCTGTCATTGTTTTGGGTGCCTCAGCCGATTTGTGGTTTCTTGAGTGCCAATTTCCCAAATGTTTTCTGGGTCTGAGTCGGTTTTGCCTTCTTATTCCCAAATTTTGTATTCTGATGCAATACAAGCAAGATTTTGGAGAGTAGCCATTATGAAAGAAAGAAAAAAAAAAAAAACACAGCGCATTGCCCTTTCAGGATTAGAAATCTACAGGCAACAGGACCAAGATGAGTTTCTGTGTTTTGGAAAATGACATAGAACGCTTCTGCTGAGGGGACAGATTCTAATTCCCTCCCAAATGAGCGTGAGTGCGATTTTGAGGTGAATTCAATCAGAATTCCAAAGTCAGTCTGTGGAAGGGGGGGATGAATCTGGAAACAGCCAGTTTCTTTGTGTCTAAATCCAGCCAAATATCACAAAGGACTCTTCCATTTCTTTGGCTTTTTCACATTTCCCTAATTTATCATGGTTTGTAATGAATTTTCTGATGTGAGCTTTGGTTTTGAGGCTGGCATATTGAGTTCAGGGCACAAGAGGAAGGTTCTTTTTCAATCAGGGCACAGCTGTTGGCTTGCTCCACTTCTGGCTTGCTGTCATTGTTTTGGGTGCCTCAGCTGATTTGTGGTTTCTTGTGTGGCAATTTCCTAAATGTTTTCGGGGTCTGAGATGGTTTTGCCTTCTTCCTTCCCAAATTTTGTATTCTGATGCAATACAAGAAGATTTTGGACAGAGTAGCCATTATGAAAGAAAAAAAAAACACAGCAAATTGACCTTTCAGGATTAGAAATCCATAGGCAACACAACCAAGGTGAGATTCTGTGTTTTGGAAAATGCCATGGAACGCTTCTGCTGAGGTGACAGATTCTAATTCCCTCCAAATGGAGTGTGAGAGCGATTTTGAGGTGAATTCAATCAGAATTCCAGAGTCAGTCTGTGGAAGGGGGGGATGAATCTGGAAACAGCCAGTTTCTTTGTGTCTAAATCCTGCCAAATATCACAAAGGACTCTTGCATTTCTTTGGCTTTTTCACATTTCCCTTATTTATCATGGTTTGTAATGAATTTTCTGATGTGAGCTTTGGTTTTGAGGCTGGCATATTGAGTTCAGGGCACAAGAGGAAGGTTCTTTTTCAATCAGGGCACAGCTGTTGGCTTGCTCCACTTCTGGCTTGCTGTCATTGTTTTGGATGCCTCAGCTGATTTGTGGTTTATTGAGTGGCAATTTCCTAAATCTTTTCTGGGTCTGAGTCGGTTTTGCCTTCTTATTCCCAAATTTTGTATTCTGATGCAATGCAAAGAAGAGTTTGCACAGAATAGCCATTATGAAAGAAAAAAAAAAAAACACAGCGCATTGCCCTTTCAGGATTAGAAATCTACAGGCAACACAACCAAGATGAGTTTCTGTGTTTTGGAAAATGACATAGAACGCTTCTGCTGAGGGGACAGATTCTAATTCCCTCCCAATTGAGTGTGAGTGCGATTTTGAGGTGAATTCAATCAGAATTCCAAAGTCAATCTGTGGAAGGGGGGGATGTATCTGGAAACAGCCAGTTTCTTTGTGTCTAAATCCAGCCAAATATCAAAAAGGACTCTTGCATTTCTTTAGCTTTTTCACATTTCCCTTATTTATCATGGTTTGTAATGAATTTTCTGATGTGAGCTTTGGTTTTGAGGCTGCAATATAGAGTTCAGGGCACGTGAGGAATGGTCTTTTTCAAACAGGGCACAGCTGTTGGTGTGCTCCAATTCTGGCTATTGTCTTTGTTTTGGGTGCCTCAGCTGAAATTTGGTATCTTGAGTTTCACTGCAATTGTCAGGTTAATTCAGTCAGAATTCCACAGGCAGGCAGCTTTAGTGGTGGATGAATCTGGGAACAGCCGGTTTCCTTGCAACTAAATCAAAACCAATATCATTATGGATTCTTGCATTTCTTTGGCTTTTTTCTCTTTTTTCTTATTTATCATGGTTTGTAATGAATTTTCTGATGTGAGCTTTGGTTTTGAGGCTGGCATATTGAGTTCAGGGCACAAGAGGATGGTTCTTTTTCAAACAGGGCACAGCTGTTGGCTTGCTCCACTTCTGGCTTGCTGTCATTGTTTTGAGTGCCTCAGCCGATTTGTGGTTTCTTGTGTGGCAATTTCCCAAATGTTTTCAGGGTCTGAGTTGGCTTTGCCTTCTTCCTTCCCAAATTTTGTATTCTGATGCAATGTAAAGAAGAGTTTGTACAGAATAGCCATTATGAAAGAAAAAACACAACATATAGGCGTTTGAAGCTTAGAAATCTACAGGTAACATGACCAAGGTGAGTTTTTGTGTTTATGAAAATAAAATGGAACACTTTGGCTGAGGTGACAGATATTAATGGCCTCCAAACTGAGTTTCACAGTGATTTTCAGGTTAATTCAGTCAGAATTCCACAGGCAGTCAGCTGGAGGGGTGCATGAATCCGGGAACAGCCGGTTTCCTAGCAACTAAATCAAGCCTTATATCATTATGGATTCTTGCATTTTTTTGGCTTTTTTCTCTTTTTTCTTATTTATCATGGTTTGTAATGAATTTTCTGATGTGAGCTTTGGTTTTGAGGCTGGCATATTGAGTTCAGGGCACAAGAGGAAGGTTCTTTTTCAATCAGGGCACAGCTGTTGGCTTGCTCCACTTCTGGCTTGCTGTCATTGTTTTGGGTGCCTCAGCTGATTTGTGGTTTCTTGTGTGGCAATTTCCTAAATGTTTTCGGGGTCTGAGTTGGTTTTGTCTTCTTCCTTCCCAAATTTTGTATTCTGATGCAATACAAGCAAAATTTTGGACAGAGTAGCCATTATGAAAGAAAAAAAAAAAAACAAACACAGCAAATTGACCTTTCAGGATTAGAAATCCATAGGCAACACAACCAAGGTGAGATTCTGTGTTTTGGAAAATGACATGGAACGCTTCTGCTGAGGTGACAGATTCTAATTCCCTCCAAATGGAGTGTGAGAGCGATTTTGAGGTGAATTCAATCAAAATTCCAAAGTCAGTCTGTGGAAGGGGGGGATGAATCTGGAAACAGCCATTTTCTTTGTGTCTAAATCCTGCCAAATATCACAAAGGACTCTTGCATTTCTTTGGCTTTTTTCTCTGTTTTCTTATTTATCATGGTTTGTAATGAATTTTCTGATGTGAGCTTTGGTTTTGAGGCTGGCATATTGAGTTCAGGGCACAAGAGGAAGGTTCTTTTTCAATCAGGGCACAGCTGTTGGCTTGCTCCACTTCTGGCTTGCTGTCATTGTTTTGGGTGCCTCAGCTGATTTGTGGTTTCCTGTGTGGCAATTTCCTAAATGTTTTCGGCGTCTGAGTTGGTTTTGTCTTCTTCCTTCCCAAATTTTGTATTCTGATGCAATACAAGCAAGATTTTGGACAGAGTAGCCATTATGAAAGAAAAAAAAAAAACACAGCAAATTGACCTTTCAGGATTTTAAATCCATAGGCAACACAACCAAGATGAGATTCTGTGTTTTGGAAAATGACATGGAACGCTTCTGCTGAGGTGACAGATTCTAATTCCCTCCAAATGGAGTGTGAGAGCGATCTTGAGGTGAATTCAATCAGAATTCCAAAGTCAGTCTGTGGAAGGGGGGGATGAATCTGGAAACAGCCAGTTTCTTTGTGTCTAAATCCTGCCAAATATCACAAAGGACTCTTGCATTTCTTTGGCTTTTTCACATTTCCCTTATTTATCATGGTTTGTAATGAATTTTCTGATGTGAGCTTTGGTTTTGAGGCTGGCATATTGAGTTCAGGGCACAAGAGGAAGGTTCTTTTTCAATCAGGGCACAGCTGTTGGCTTGCTCCACTTCTGGCTTGCTGTCATTGTTTTGGGTGCCTCAGCTGATTTGTGGTTTCTTTTGTGGCAAGTTACTAAATGTTTTCTGGGTCTGAGTTGATTTTGTCTTCTTCCTTCCCAAATTTTGTATTCTGATGCAATACAAGCAAGATTTTGGAGAGTAGCCATTATGAAAGAAAAAAAAAAAAACACAGCAAATTGACCTTTCAGGATTAGAAATCCATAGGCAACACAACCAAGGTGAGATTCTGTGTTTTGGAAAATGACATGGAACGCTTCTGCTGAGGTGACAGATTCTAATTCCCTCCAAATGGAGTGTGAGAGCGATCTTGAGGTGAATTCAATCAGAATTCCAGAGTCAGTCTGTGGAAGGGGGGGATGAATCTGGAAACAGCCATTTTCTTTGTGTCTAAATCCTGCCAAATATCACAAAGGACTCTTGCATTTCTTTGGCTTTTTTCTCTTTTTTCTTATTTATCATGGTTTGTAATGAATTTTCTGATGTGAGCTTTGGTTTTGAGGCTGGCATATTGAGTTCAGGGCACAAGAGGAAGGTTCTTTTTCAATCAGGGCACAGCTGTTGGCTTGCTCCACTTCTGGCTTGCTGTCATTGTTTTGGGTGCCTCAGCTGATTTGTGGTTTCTTGTGTGGCAATTTCCTAAATGTTTTCGGGGTCTGAGATGGTTTTGCCTTCTTCCTTCCCAAATTTTGTATTCTGATGCAATACAAGCAAGATTTTGGACAGAGTAGCCATTATGAAAGAAAAAAAAAAAAACACAGCAAATTGACCTTTCAGGATTAGAAATCCATAGGCAACACAACCAAGATGAGATTCCGTGTTTTGGAAAATGACATGGAACGCTTCTGCTGAGGTGACAGATTCTAATTCCCTCCAAATGGAGTGTGAGAGCGATCTTGAGGTGAATTCAATCAGAATTCCAAAGTCAGTCTGTGGAAGGGGGGGATGAATCTGGAAACAGCCAGTTTCTTTGTGTCTAAATCCTGCCAAATATCACAAAGGACTCTTGCATTTCTTTGGCTTTTTCACATTTCCCTTATTTATCATGGTTTGTAATGAATTTTCTGATGTGAGCTTTGGTTTTGAGGCTGGCATATTGAGTTCAGGGCACAAGAGGAAGGTTCTTTTTCAATCAGGGCACAGCTGTTGGCTTGCTCCACTTCTGGCTTGCTGTCATTGTTTTGGGTGCCTCAGCCGATTTGTGGTTTCTTGAGTGCCAATTTCCCAAATGTTTTCTGGGTCTGAGTCGGTTTTGCCTTCTTATTCCCAAATTTTGTATTCTGATGCAATACAAGCAAGATTTTGGAGAGTAGCCATTATGAAAGAAAGAAAAAAAAAAAAACACAGCGCATTGCCCTTTCAGGATTAGAAATCTACAGGCAACAGGACCAAGATGAGTTTCTGTGTTTTGGAAAATGACATAGAACGCTTCTGCTGAGGGGACAGATTCTAATTCCCTCCCAAATGAGCGTGAGTGCGATTTTGAGGTGAATTCAATCAGAATTCCAAAGTCAGTCTGTGGAAGGGGGGGATGAATCTGGAAACAGCCAGTTTCTTTGTGTCTAAATCCAGCCAAATATCACAAAGGACTCTTCCATTTCTTTGTCTTTTTCACATTTCCCTAATTTATCATGGTTTGTAATGAATTTTCTGATGTGAGCTTTGGTTTTGAGGCTGCAATATAGAGTTCAGGGCACCGGAGGAATGGTCTTTTTCAAACAGGGCACAGCTGTTGGTGTGCTCCAATTCTGGCTATTGTCTTTGTTTTGGGTGCCTCAGCTGAAATTTGGTTTCTTGAGTTTCACGGCGATTGTCAGGTTAATTCAGTCAGAATTCCACAGGCAGTCAGCTTTAGTGGTGGATGAATCTGGGAATAGCCGGTTTCCTTGCAACTAAATCAAACCCAATATCATTATGAATTCTTGCATTTTTTTGGCTTTTTTCTCTTTTTTCTTATTTATCATGGTTTGTAATGAATTTTCTGATGTGAGCTTTGGTTTTGAGGCTGGCATATTGAGTTCAGGGCACAAGAGGAAGGTTGTTTTTCAATCAGGGCACAGCTGTTGGCTTGCTCCACTTCTGGCTTGCTGTCATTGTTTTGAGTGCCTCAGCCGATTTGTGGTTTCTTGTGTGGCAATTTCCCAAATGTTTTCAGGGTCTGAGTTGGCTTTGCCTTCTTCCTTCCCAAATTTTGTATTCTGATGCAATGCAAAGAAGAGTTTGTACAGAATAGCCATTATGAAAGCAAAAACACAACAAATAGGCGTTTGAAGCTTAGAAATCTACAGGTAACATGACCAAGGTGAGTTTTTGTGTTTATGAAAATAAAATGGAATACTTTGGCTGAGGTGACAGATATTAATTGCCTCCAAACTGAGTTTCACTGTGATTTTCAGGTTAATTCAGTCAGAATTCCACAGGCTGTCATCTGGAGGGGTGGATGTATCTGGGAACAGCCGGTTTCCTAGCGACTAAATCAAGCCCTATATCATTATGGATTCTTGCATTTTTTTGGCTTTTTTCTCTTTTTTCTTATTTATCATGGTTTGTAATGAATTTTCTGATGTGAGCTTTGGTTTTGAGGCTGGCATATTGAGTTCAGGGCACAAGAGGAAGGTTCTTTTTCAATCAGGGCACGGCTGTTGGCTTGCTCCACTTCTGGCTTGCTGTCATTGTTTTGGGTGCCTCAGCTGATTTGTGGTTTCTTGTGTGGCAATTTCCTAAATGTTTTCTGGGTCTCAGTTGGTTTTGCCTTCTTCCTTCCCAAATTTTGTATTCTGATGCAATACAAGCAAAATTTTGGACAGAGTAGCCATTATGAAAGAAAAAAAAAACACAGCAAATTTACCATTCAGGATTAGAAATCTATAGGCAACACAACCAAGATGAGATTCTGTGTTTTGGAAAATGACATGGAACGCTTCTGCTGAGGTGACAGATTCTAATTCCCTCCAAATGGAGTATGAGAGCGATCTTGAGGTGAATTCAATCAGAATTCCAAAGTCAGTCTGTGGAAGGGGGGGATGAATCTGGAAACAGCCAGTTTCTTTGTGTCTAAATCCTGCCAAATATCACAAAGGACTCTTGCATTTCTTTGGCTTTTTCACATTTCCCTTATTTATCATGGTTTGTAATGAATTTTCTGATGTGAGCTTTGGTTTTGAGGCTGGCATATTGAGTTCAGGGCACAAGAGGAAGGTTCTTTTTCAATCAGGGCACAGCTGTTGGCTTGCTCCACTTCTGGCTTGCTGTCATTGTTTTGGGTGCCTCAACTGATTTGTGGTTTCCTGTGTGGCAATTTACTAAATGTTTTCGGGGTCTGAGTTGGTTTTGTCTTCTTCCTTCCCAAATTTTGTATTCTGATGCAATACAAGCAAGATTTTGGAGAGTAGCCATTATGAAAGAAAAAAAAAAAAAAACACAGCGCATTGCCCTTTCAGGATTAGAAATCTACAGGCAACACAACCAAGATGAGTTTCTGTGTTTTGGAAAATGACATGGAACGCTTCTGCTGAGGGGACAGATTCTAATTCCCTCCAAATGGAGTGTGAGAGCGATTTTGAGGTGAATTCAATCAGAATTCCAAAGTCAGTCTGTGGAAGGGGGGGATGAATCTGGAAACAGCCACTTTCTTTGTGTCTAAATCCAGCCAAATATCATAAAGGACTCTTGCATTTCTTTGGCTTTTTCACATTTCCCTGATTTATCATGGTTTGTAATGAATTTTCTGATGTGAGCTTGGTTTTGAGGCTGCAATATGGAGTTCAGGGTACTGGAGGACCTGTCTTTTTCAATGAGGGTACAGTTGTTGGCTTGCTGCAATTCTGGCTTGCTGTCATTGTTTTGGGTTCCTCAGCCAATTTGTGGTTTCCTGTGTGGCAATTTCCTAAATGTTCTCTGGGTCTGAGTTGGCTTTGCCTTCTTCCTTCCCAAATTTTGTATTCTGATGCAATACAAGCGAGATTTTCAACAGAGTAGCCATTATGAAATAAAAAACACAACTAATAGGCGTTTGAAGCTTAGAAATCAACAGGTAACATGACCAAGGTGAGTTTTTGTGTTTTGGAAAATAAAATGGAACACTTTGGCTGAGGTGACAGATATTAATTGCCTCCAAACTGAGTTTCACTGTGATTTTCAGGTTAATTCATTCAGAATTCCACAGGCAGTCAGCTGGAGGGGTGGATGAATCCGTGAACAGCTGGTTTCCTAGCGACTAAATCAAGCCCTATATCATTATGGATTTTTGCATTTGTTTGGCTTTTTTCTCTTTTTTCTTATTTATCATGGCTTGTAATGAATTTTCTGATGTGAGCTTTGGTTTTGAGGCTGGCATATTGAGTTCAGGGTACAAGAGGAAGGTTCTTTTTCAATCAGGGCACAGCTGTTGGCTTGCTCCACTTCTGGCTTGCTGTCATTGTTTTGGGTGCCTCAGCTGATTTATGGTTTCTTGTGTGGCAATTTCCTAAATGTTCTCTGGGTCTGAGTTGGCTTTGCCTTCTTCCTTCCCAAATTTTGTATTCTGATGCAATACAAGCAAGATTTTGGACAGAGTAGCCATTATGAACTAAAAAACACAACAAATAGGTGTTTGAAGCATACAAATCTACAGGTAACATGACCAAGTTGTTTTTGTGTTTTGGAAAATGAAATGGAACATTTTGGCTGAGGTGACAGATATTAATTGCCTCCAAACTCAGTTTCACTAGGATTTTCAGGTTAATTCAGTCAATTCAGTTAGGATTCCACAGGCTTGCATTTCTTCAGCTTTTTCACATTTCCCTTATTTATCATGGTTTGTATGAATTTTCTGATGTGAGCTTTGGTTTTGAGGCTGGCATATTGAGTTCAGGGCACAAGAGGAAGGTTCTTTTTCAATCAGGGCACAGCTGTTGGCTTGCTCCACTTCTGGCTTGCTGTCATTGTTTTGGGTGCCTCAGCTGATTTGTGGTTTCTTGTGTGGCAATTTCCTAAATGTTTTCTGGGTCTGAGTTGGTTTTTCCTTCTTCCTTCCCAAATTTTGTATTCTGATGCAATACAAGCAAGATTTTGGAGAGTAGCCATTATGAAAGAAAAAAAAAAAAAACACAGCAAATTGACCTTTCAGGATTAGAAATCCATAGGCAACACAACCAAGATGAGATTCCGTGTTTTGGAAAATGACATGGAACGCTTCTGCTGAGGTGACAGATTCTAATGCCCTCCAAATGGAGTGTGAGTGCGATCTTGAGGTGAATTCAATCAGAATTCCAAAGTCAGTCTGTGGAAGGGGGGGATGAATCTGGAAACAGCCAGTTTCTTTGTGTCTAAATCCTGCCAAATATCACAAAGGACTCTTGCATTTCTTTGGCTTTTTCACATTTCCCTTATTTATCATGGTTTCTAATGAATTTTCTGATGTGAGCTTTGGTTTTGAGGCTGGCATTTTGAGTTCAGGGCACCGGAGGAATGGTCTTTTTCAAACAGGGCACAGCTGTTGGCCTGCTCCAATTCTGGCTATTGTCTTTGTTTTGGGTGCCTCAGCTGAAATTTGGTTTCTTGAGTTTCACTGAGATTGTCAGGTTAATTCAGTCAGAATTCCACAGGCAGTCAGCTTTAGTGGTGGATGAATCTGGGAACAGCCGGTTTCCTTGCAACTAAATCAAACCCAATATCATTATGGATTCTTGCATTTCTTTGGCTTTTTTCTCTTTTTTCTTATTTATCATGGTTTGTAATGAATTTTCTGATGTGAGCTTTGGTTTTGAGGCTGCAATATGGAGTTGAGGGCACAAGAGGATGGTTCTTTTTCAATCAGGGCACAGCTGTTGGCTTGCTCCACTTCTGGCTTGCTGTCATTGTTTTGAGTGCCTCAGCCGATTTGTGGTTTCTTGTGTGGCAATTTCCCAAATGTTTTCAGGGTCTGAGTTGGCTTTGCCTTCTTCCTTCCCAAATTTTGTATTCTGATGCAATGCAAAGAAGAGTTTGTACAGAATAGCCATTACGAAAGAAAAAACACAACTAATAGGCGTTTGAAGCTTAGAAATCTACAAGTAACACTACCAAGGTGAGTTTTTGTGTTTTGGAAAATCAAATGGAACACTTTGGCTGAGGTGACAGATATTAATTGCCTCCAAACTGAGTTTCACTGTGATTTTCAGGTTAATTCAGTCAGAATTCCACAGGCAGTCAGTTGGAGGGGTAGATGAATCCAGGAACAGCCGGTTTCCTAGCGACTAAATCAAGTCCTATATCATTATGGATTCTTGCATTTCTTTGGCTTTTTTCTCTTTTTTCTTATTTATCGTGGCTTGTAATGAATTTTCTGATGTGAGCTTTGGTTTTGAGGCTGGCATATTGAGTTCAGGGCACAAGAGGAAGGTTCTTTTTCAATCAGGGCGCAGCTGTTGGCTTGCTCCACTTCTGGCTTGCTGTCATTATTTTGGGTGCCTCAGTGACTTTTGGCTTCTTGAGCGGCAATTTCCTAAATGTTTTCTGGGTCTGATTTGGTGTTGCCTTCTTCCTTCCCAAATTTTGTATTCTGATGCAATACAAACAAGAGTTTGGACAGAGTAGCCATTATGAAATAAAACACGCAACAAATAGGATGTTGAGACTTAGACATCTACAGGTAAAACAACCAAGGTGAGTTTTTCTGTTTGGAAAATCAAATGGAACACTTTGGCTGAGGTGACAGATATTAATTGCCTCTAAACTGAGTTTCACTGTGATTTTCAGGTTAATTCAGTCAGAATTCCACAGGCCGTCAGCTTGAGGGGCGAATGAATCCGGGAACAGCCGGTTTCCTTGCGACTAAATCAAGCCCAATATAATTAGGGATTCTTGCATTTCTTTGGCTTTTTTCTCATTTTTCTTATGTATCATGGTTTGTAATGAATTTTCTGATGTGAGCTTTGGTTTTGAGGCTGGCATATTGAGTTCAGGGCACAAGAGGAAGGTTCTTTTTCAATCAGGGCACAGCTGTTGGCATGCTCCAATTCTGGCTTGCTGTCATTGTTTTGGGTGCCTCAGCTGACTTTTGGTTTCTTGAGTGAAAATTTCCTAAATGTTTTCTGGGTCTGAGTTGCTTTTGCCTTCTCCCTTTTGAAATTTTGCATTCTGACACAATACAAACAAGAGTTTGGGCACAGTAGCCATTATGAAATAAACAACACAACAAATTGCGTTTGAAGCTTAGAAATCTGCAGGTAGCATGACCAAGGTGAGTTTTTGTGTATTGGAAAATAAAGTGGAACACTTTGGCTGAGGTGACAGATATTAATTGCCTCCAAACCGAGTTTCACTGCGATTTTCATGTTAATTCAGTCAGAAACCACAGACACTCAGCTGGGAGTTGTTGATGAATCTGCAACCAGCCAGCAATAAGAGAATAAATCAAGCCCAATATCACTAAGAACTCCTGCATTTCTTTGGCTTTTTTCTGATTTTTCTTATTTATCATGGTTTGTAATGAATTTTCTGATGTGAGCTTTGGTTTTGAGGCTGGCATATTGAGTTCAGGGCACAAGAGGAAGGTTCTTTTTCAATCAGGGCACAGCTGTTGGCGTGTTCCAATTCTGGCATCCCGACATTTTTTGGGTGCCTCAGCTGATTTGTGATTTCTTGAGCGGCAATTTCCTAAATGTTTTCTGGGTCTGAGTTGGTTTTGCCTTCTTCCTTCCCAAATTTTGTATTCTGACACAATACAAACAAGAGTTTGGCCAGTGCAGCCATTATGAAATACAAAACACTACACTTAGGTGTTTGAAGCTTAGAAATCTACAGATAACACGACCAAGGTGAGTTTTTGTGTTATGGAAAATCAAATGGAACACTTTGGCTGAGGTGACAGATATTAATTGCCTCCAAACTGAGTTTCACTGCGATTTTCAGGTGAATTCAGTCAGAATTCCACAGGCAGTCAGCTGGAGGGGTGGATGAGTCCGGGAACAGCCCGTTTCCTTGCGACTAAATCCAGCTCAATATCATTATGGATTCTTGCATTTCTTGGCTTTTTTCTCATTTTTCTTATGTATCGTGGTTTGTAATGAATTTCCTGATGTCAGCTTTGTTTTTGAGGCTGGAATATGGAGTTCAGGGTCCCGGAAGAATGGCCTTTTTCAATCAGGACTCAGCTGATTGCCTCCTCCAATTCTGGCTTGCTGTCATGGTTTTGGGTGCCTCAGCTGACTTTTGGTTTCTTGAGTGGCAATTTCCTAAATGTTTTCTGTGTCTGAGTTGGCTTTGCCTTCTACCTTCCCAAATTTTGTATGTGATGCAATACAAGGAAGATTTTGGACAGAGTAGCCATTATGAAATAAAAAACACAACAAATAGGCGTTTGAAGCTTGGAAATCTATAGGTAACATGACCAAAGTGTTTTTTTTGTTTTGGAAAATAAAATGGAACACTTTGGCTGAGGTGACAGATATTAATTGTCTCCAAACCGAATTTCACTGCCATTTTGAGGTGAATTCAGTCAGAATCCCTATTCACTCAGCTGGGAGTTGTGGATGAATCTGGAAACAGCTGTTTACTTAGGAATAAATCAAGCCCAATATCACTAAGAAAACTTGCATTTCTTTGGCTTTTTTCTGATTTTTCCTATTTATCATGGTTTGAAATGAATTTTCTGATGTGAGCTTTGGTTTTGTGGCTGGCATATTGAGTTTAGGGCAGAAGAGGAAGGTTCTTTTTCAATCAGGGCACAGCTGTTGGCGTGCTCCAGTTCTGCTTGCTGTCATTGTTTTGGGTGCCTCAGCCGATTTGTGGTTTCTTGAGCGGCAATTTCCTAAATGTTTTCTGGGTCTCAGTTGGTTTTGCCTTCTTCCTTCCCAAATTTTGTATTCTGATGCAATACAAGCAAGATTTTGACAGAGTAGCCATTATGAAAGAAAAAATAACACAGCAAATTGCCCTTTCAGGATTAGAAATCTACAGGCAACTCGACCAAGATGAGTTTCTGTGTTTTGGAAAATGACATGATACCCTTCTGCTGAGGGGACAGATCCTAATTCCCTCCAAATTGAGTGTGAGTGCGATTTTGAGGTGAATTCAATCAGAATTCCAAAGTCAGTCTGTGGAAGGGGGTATGAATCTGGAAACAGCCAGTTTCCTTGTGTCTGAATCCTGCCAAATATCACAAAGGACTCTTGCATTTCTTTGGCTTTTTCACATTTCCCTTATTTATCATGGTTTCTAATGAATTTTCTGATGTGAGCTTTGGTTTTGAGGCTGGCATTTTGAGTTCAGGGCACCGGAGGAATGGTCTTTTTCAAACAGGGCACAGCTGTTGGCCTGCTCCAATTCTGGCTATTGTCTTTGTTTTGGGTGCCTCAGCTGAAATTTGGTTTCTTGAGTTTCACTGAGATTGTCAGGTTAATTCAGTCAGAATTCCACAGGCAGTCAGCTTTAGTGGTGGATGAATCTGGGAACAGCCGGTTTCCTTGCAACTAAATCAAACCCAATATCATTATGGATTCTTGCATTTCTTTGGCTTTTTTCTCTTTTTTCTTATTTATCATGGTTTGTAATGAATTTTCTGATGTGAGCTTTGGTTTTGAGGCTGCAATATGGAGTTGAGGGCACAAGAGGATGGTTCTTTTTCAATCAGGGCACAGCTGTTGGCTTGCTCCACTTCTGGCTTGCTGTCATTGTTTTGAGTGCCTCAGCCGATTTGTGGTTTCTTGTGTGGCAATTTCCCAAATGTTTTCAGGGTCTGAGTTGGCTTTGCCTTCTTCCTTCCCAAATTTTGTATTCTGATGCAATGCAAAGAAGAGTTTGTACAGAATAGCCATTACGAAAGAAAAAACACAACTAATAGGCGTTTGAAGCTTAGAAATCTACAAGTAACACTACCAAGGTGAGTTTTTGTGTTTTGGAAAATCAAATGGAACACTTTGGCTGAGGTGACAGATATTAATTGCCTCCAAACTGAGTTTCACTGTGATTTTCAGGTTAATTCAGTCAGAATTCCACAGGCAGTCAGTTGGAGGGGTAGATGAATCCAGGAACAGCCGGTTTCCTAGCGACTAAATCAAGTCCTATATCATTATGGATTCTTGCATTTCTTTGGCTTTTTTCTCTTTTTTCTTATTTATCGTGGCTTGTAATGAATTTTCTGATGTGAGCTTTGGTTTTGAGGCTGGCATATTGAGTTCAGGGCACAAGAGGAAGGTTCTTTTTCAATCAGGGCGCAGCTGTTGGCTTGCTCCACTTCTGGCTTGCTGTCATTATTTTGGGTGCCTCAGTGACTTTTGGCTTCTTGAGCGGCAATTTCCTAAATGTTTTCTGGGTCTGATTTGGTGTTGCCTTCTTCCTTCCCAAATTTTGTATTCTGATGCAATACAAACAAGAGTTTGGACAGAGTAGCCATTATGAAATAAAACACGCAACAAATAGGATGTTGAGACTTAGACATCTACAGGTAAAACAACCAAGGTGAGTTTTTCTGTTTGGAAAATCAAATGGAACACTTTGGCTGAGGTGACAGATATTAATTGCCTCTAAACTGAGTTTCACTGTGATTTTCAGGTTAATTCAGTCAGAATTCCACAGGCCGTCAGCTTGAGGGGCGAATGAATCCGGGAACAGCCGGTTTCCTTGCGACTAAATCAAGCCCAATATAATTAGGGATTCTTGCATTTCTTTGGCTTTTTTCTCATTTTTCTTATGTATCATGGTTTGTAATGAATTTTCTGATGTGAGCTTTGGTTTTGAGGCTGGCATATTGAGTTCAGGGCACAAGAGGAAGGTTCTTTTTCAATCAGGGCACAGCTGTTGGCATGCTCCAATTCTGGCTTGCTGTCATTGTTTTGGGTGCCTCAGCTGACTTTTGGTTTCTTGAGTGAAAATTTCCTAAATGTTTTCTGGGTCTGAGTTGCTTTTGCCTTCTCCCTTTTGAAATTTTGCATTCTGACACAATACAAACAAGAGTTTGGGCACAGTAGCCATTATGAAATAAACAACACAACAAATTGCGTTTGAAGCTTAGAAATCTGCAGGTAGCATGACCAAGGTGAGTTTTTGTGTATTGGAAAATAAAGTGGAACACTTTGGCTGAGGTGACAGATATTAATTGCCTCCAAACCGAGTTTCACTGCGATTTTCATGTTAATTCAGTCAGAAACCACAGACACTCAGCTGGGAGTTGTTGATGAATCTGCAACCAGCCAGCAATAAGAGAATAAATCAAGCCCAATATCACTAAGAACTCCTGCATTTCTTTGGCTTTTTTCTGATTTTTCTTATTTATCATGGTTTGTAATGAATTTTCTGATGTGAGCTTTGGTTTTGAGGCTGGCATATTGAGTTCAGGGCACAAGAGGAAGGTTCTTTTTCAATCAGGGCACAGCTGTTGGCGTGTTCCAATTCTGGCATCCCGACATTTTTTTGGGTGCCTCAGCTGATTTGTGATTTCTTGAGCGGCAATTTCCTAAATGTTTTCTGGGTCTGAGTTGGTTTTGCCTTCTTCCTTCCCAAATTTTGTATTCTGACACAATACAAACAAGAGTTTGGCCAGTGCAGCCATTATGAAATACAAAACACTACACTTAGGTGTTTGAAGCTTAGAAATCTACAGATAACACGACCAAGGTGAGTTTTTGTGTTATGGAAAATCAAATGGAACACTTTGGCTGAGGTGACAGATATTAATTGCCTCCAAACTGAGTTTCACTGCGATTTTCAGGTGAATTCAGTCAGAATTCCACAGGCAGTCAGCTGGAGGGGTGGATGAATCCGGGAACAGCCCGTTTCCTTGCGACTAAATCCAGCTCAATATCATTATGGATTCTTGCATTTCTTGGCTTTTTTCTCATTTTTCTTATGTATCGTGGTTTGTAATGAATTTCCTGATGTCAGCTTTGTTTTTGAGGCTGGAATATGGAGTTCAGGGTCCCGGAAGAATGGCCTTTTTCAATCAGGACTCAGCTGATTGCCTCCTCCAATTCTGGCTTGCTGTCATGGTTTTGGGTGCCTCAGCTGACTTTTGGTTTCTTGAGTGGCAATTTCCTAAATGTTTTCTGTGTCTGAGTTGGCTTTGCCTTCTACCTTCCCAAATTTTGTATGTGATGCAATACAAGGAAGATTTTGGACAGAGTAGCCATTATGAAATAAAAAACACAACAAATAGGCGTTTGAAGCTTGGAAATCTATAGGTAACATGACCAAAGTGTTTTTTTTGTTTTGGAAAATAAAATGGAACACTTTGGCTGAGGTGACAGATATTAATTGTCTCCAAACCGAATTTCACTGCCATTTTGAGGTGAATTCAGTCAGAATCCCTATTCACTCAGCTGGGAGTTGTGGATGAATCTGGAAACAGCTGTTTACTTAGGAATAAATCAAGCCCAATATCACTAAGAAAACTTGCATTTCTTTGGCTTTTTTCTGATTTTTCCTATTTATCATGGTTTGAAATGAATTTTCTGATGTGAGCTTTGGTTTTGTGGCTGGCATATTGAGTTTAGGGCAGAAGAGGAAGGTTCTTTTTCAATCAGGGCACAGCTGTTGGCGTGCTCCAGTTCTGCTTGCTGTCATTGTTTTGGGTGCCTCAGCCGATTTGTGGTTTCTTGAGCGGCAATTTCCTAAATGTTTTCTGGGTCTCAGTTGGTTTTGCCTTCTTCCTTCCCAAATTTTGTATTCTGATGCAATACAAGCAAGATTTTGACAGAGTAGCCATTATGAAAGAAAAAATAACACAGCAAATTGCCCTTTCAGGATTAGAAATCTACAGGCAACTCGACCAAGATGAGTTTCTGTGTTTTGGAAAATGACATGATACCCTTCTGCTGAGGGGACAGATCCTAATTCCCTCCAAATTGAGTGTGAGAGCGATTTTGAGGTGAATTCAATCAGAATTCCAAAGTCAGTCTGTGGAAGGGGGTATGAATCTGGAAACAGCCAGTTTCCTTGTGTCTGAATCCTGCCAAATATCACAAAGGACTCTTGCATTTCTTTGGATTTTTCACATTTCCCTTATTTATCATGGTTTCTAATGAATTTTCTGCTGTGAGCTTTGGTTTTGAGGCTGGAATATGGAGTTCAGGGCACAGGAGGAATGGTCTTTTTCAAACAGGGCACAGTTGTTGCCTTGCTCCCATTTTGCATTGCTGTCATTGTTTTGGGTGCCTCAGCTGATTTTGGTTTCTTGAGCGGCAATTTCCTAAATGTTTTATGGGTCTGAGTTGGTTTTGGCTTCTTCCTTCCCAAATTTTGTATTCTGCCACTATACAAACAAGAGTTTGGCCACGGTAGCCATTATGAAATAAAAAACACAACAAATAGGTGTTTGAAGCTTAGAAATCTACAGGTAACACTACCAAGGTGAGTTTTTGTGTTTTGGAAAATAAAATGGAAACTTTGGCTGAGGTGACAGATATTAATTGCCTCCAAACTGAGTTTCACTGTGATTTTCAGGTTAATTCAGTCAGAATTCCACAGGCAGTCAGCTGGAGGGGTGGATGAATCCGGGAACAGCCGGTTTCCTTGCAACTAAATCAAGCCCAATATCATTATGGATTCTTGCATTTCTTTGGCTTTTTTCTCATTTTTCTTATTTATCATGGTTTGTAATGAATTTTCTGATGTGAGCTTTGGTTTTGAAGCTTGAATATGGAGTTCAGGCACTGGATTAATGGTCTTTTTCAATCAGGGCACAGCTGTTGGCTTGCTGAAGTTCTGGATTGCTGTCATTTTTTTGGTGCCTCAGCTGACTTTAGGTTTCTTGAGCGGCAATTTCCTAAATGTTTTCTGAGTCTCAGTTGGATTTGCCTTCTTCCTTCCTAAATTTTGTATTCTGACGCAATATAAACAAGAGTTTGGACAGAGTAGCCATTATGAAATAAACAACACAACAAATATGCATTTGAAGCTTAGAAATCTACAGGTAACACGACCAAGGTGAGTTTTTGTGTTTTGGAAAATCAAATCGAACACTTTGGCCGAGGTGACAGATAGTAATTGCCTAAAACCGAGTTTCACTGCGATTTTCATGTTAATTCAGTCAGAAACCACAGACACTCAGCTGGGAGGTATGGATGAATCTGGAAACAGCCATTAACAAGGGAATGATTCAAGCCCAATATCACTAAGAACTCCTGAATTTCTTTGGATTTTTTAGGATTTTTCTTATTTTTCATGGTTTGTAATGAATTTTCTGATGTGAGCTTTGGTTTTGAACCTGCAAGATGGAGTTCAGGGCACCAGAGGAATGGTCTTTTTCAATCAGGTGACAGCTGTTGGCTTACTCCAATTCTGTCTTCCTTTCAAGGTTTTGGGTGCCTCAGTGTCCTTCAGTTTCTTGAGCGGCAATTTCCTAAATGTTTTCTGAATCTCAGTTGGTTTTGCCTTCTTCCTTCCCAAATTTTGTATTCTGACGCAATACAAACAAGATTTTGGGGAGAGCAGCCATTATGAAATAAAAAACACAACAAATAGGCTTGTGAAGCTTAGAAATCTACAGGTTACAAGAGCAAGGTGAGGTTTTGTGTTTTGCAAAATACAATGGAACACTTTGGCTGAGGTGACAAATATTAATTGCCTCCAAACTGAGTTTCACTGCGATTTTCAGGATAATACAGTCAGAATTCCACAGGCAGTCAGCTGAGGGTTGATGAATCCGGGAACAGCCGGTTTCTTGCGACTCAATGAAGCCCAATATCATTATGGATTCTTGCAGTTCTTTGGCTTTTTTCTCATTTTTCTTATTTATCATGGTTTGTAATGAATTTTCTGATGTGAGCTTTGGTTGTGAGGCTGCAATATGGAGTTCAGGGCACAAGAAGAAGGTTCTTTTTCAATCAGGGCACAGCTGTTGGCTTGCTCCAATTCTGGCTTGCTGTCATTGTTTTGGATGCCTCAGCTGACTTTTGCTTTTTGAGCCTCAATTTCCTAAAAGTTTTCTGGGTCTGAGTTGGTTTTGCCTTCTTCCTTCCCAAATTTTGTATTCTGACGCAATACAAACAAGATTTTGGGGAGAGCAGCCATTATGAAATAAGAAACACAACAAATAGGCTTGTGAAGCTTAGAAATCTACAGGTAACAAGAGCAAGGTGAGGTTTTGTGTTTTGGAAAATCAAATGGAACACTTTGGCTGAGGTGACAGATATTAATTGCCTCCAAACTGAGTTTCACTGCGATTTTCAGGTTAGTTAGGTCAGAATTCCACAGGCCATCACCTGGAGGGGTGGATGAATCTGGGAACAGCCGGTTTCCTTGCGACTAAATCCAGCCAAATACCACAAAGCTTCTTGTATTTCTTCGGCTTTTTTCTCATTTTTCTTGTTTATCAAGGTTTGTAAGATTTTGGACAGAGTAGCCATTATGAAAGAAAAAAAAAAAAACACAGCAAATTGCCCTTTCAGGATTAGAAATCTACAGGCAACATGATCAAGATGAGTTTCTTTGTTTTGGAAAGTGACATGGAACCCTTCTGCTGAGGCGACAGATTCTAATTCCCTCCAAATTGAGTGTGAGTGCGATTTTGAGGTGAATTCAATCAGAATTCCAAAGTCAGTCTGTGGAAGGGGGGGACAAATCTGGAAACAGTCAGTTTCCTTGTGTCTAATCCAGCCAAATATCACAAAGAACTCTTGCATTTCTTTGGCTTTTTCACATTTCCCTTATTTATCATGGTTTGTAATGAATTTTCTGATGTGAGCTTTGGTTTTGAGGCTGGCATATTGAGTTCAGGGCACAAGAGGAAGGTTCTATTTCAATCAGGGCACAGCTGTTGGCTTGCTCCAATTTTGGCTTGCTGTCATTGCTTTGGGTGCCTCAGCTGACTTTTGGTTTCTTAAGCGGCAATTTCATAAATGTTTCCTGGGTCTGAGTTGTTTTTGTCTTGTTCCTTTCCACATTTTGTATTCTGACACAATGCAAACAAGAGTTTGGGCACAGTAGCCAGTATGAAATAAAAAACACAACAAAAACAGACGGTTTCCTTGCGAATAAATCAAGCCCAATATCATTATGGATTCTTGCATTTCTTCGCTTTTTTTGCATTTTTCTTATTTATCATGGTTTGTAATGAGTTTTCTGATGTGAGCTTTGGTTTTGAGGCTGGCATGTTGAGTTCAGGGCACTGGATTAATGGTCTTTTTCAAACAGGGCACAGCTGTTGGCTAGCTCCAATTCTATCTTTCTGTCATGGTTTTGGGTGCCTCAGCAGATGTGTGGTTTCTTGAGTGGCAATTTCCTAAATGTTTTCTGGGTCTGAGTTGCTTTTGCCGTCTTCCTTCCCAAATTTTGTATTCTGACGCAATACGAACAAGAGTTTGGACAGAGTAGCCATTATGAAATAAAAACCACAGCAAATAGGGCTTTGAAGCTTATAAATCTACAGGTAACAAGACCGAGGTGAGTTTTTGTGTTTTGGAAAATCAAATGGAACACTTTGGCTGAGGTGACAAATATTAATTGCCTCCAAACTGAGTTTCACTGCGATTTTTATGTTAATTCAGTCAGAATTCCACAGGCAGTCAGCTGGAGGGATGGAAGAATCCGGGAACAGCCGGTTTCCTTGAGACTAAAAAAGTCCAATATCATTATGGATTCTTGCATTTCTTTGGCTTTTTTCTCATTTTTCTTATTTATCATGGTTTGTAATGTATTTTCTGATGTGAGCTTTGGTTTTGAGGCTGGCATATTGAGTTCAGGGCACAAGAGGAAGGTTCTTTTTCAATCAGGGCACAGCTGTTGGCTAGCTCCAATTGGCTTGCTGTCATTGGTTTGGGTGCCTCAGCTGACTTTTGGTTTCTTCAGCAGCAATTTCCTAAATGTTTTCTGGGTCTGAGTTGGTTTTGCCTTCTACCTTCAAAAATTTTGTATTCTGATGCAATACAAGCAGAGTTTGGACAGAGTAGCCATTATGAAAAAAAAAAAAAAACAGCATATTGCCCTTTCAGGATTAGAATTCTACAGGCAACTCGACCAAGATGAGTTTCTGTGTTTTGGAAAATGACATGGAACCGTTCTGCTGAGGGGACAGATTCTAATTCCCTCCAAATACAGTGTGAGTGAGATTTTGAGGTGAATTCAATCAGAATTCCAAAGTCAGTCTATGGAAGGGGGGATGAATGTTGAAACAGGCAGTTTCCTTTTCTCTAAATCCAGCCAAATATCACAAAGGACTCTTGCATTTCCTTGGCTCTTTCACATTTCCCTTATTTATCAAGGTTTGAAATGAAATTTCTGATGTGAGCTTTGGTTTTAAGGCTGCAATATGGAGTTCAGGGCACCGGAGGAATGGTCTTTTTCAAACAGTATACAGCTGTTGGCTTGCTCCAATTCTGGCTTGCTGTCATTGTTTTGGGTGCCTCAGCTGACTTCAGGTTTCCTGAGTGGCAATTTCCTAAATGTTTTCTGGGTCTGAATTGGTTTTGCCTTCTTCCTTCCCAAATTTTGCATTCTGACACAATGCAAACAAGAGTTTCGACAGAGTAGCCATTATGAAATAAAAAACACAACAAAAGGTGTTCGAAGCATATAAATCTACGGATAATACGACCAAGGTGAGTTTTTGTGTTTTGGAAAATCAAATGGATCACTTTGGCTGAGGTGACAGATATTAATTGCCTCCAAACTGAGTTTCACTGCGATTTTCAGGTTAATTCACTCAGAATTCCACAGGCAGTCAGCTGGAGGGGTGGATGCATCTGGGAACAGCCGGTTTCCTTGTGACTGAATCAAGCCCAATATCATTATGGATTCTTGCATTTCTTTGGCTTTTTTCTGATTTTCCTTATTTATCATGGTTTGTAATGAATTTTCTGATGTGAGCTGTGGTTTTGAGGCTGGCATATTGAGTTCAGGGCACAAGAGGATGTTCTTTTTCAATCAGGGCACAGCTGTTGGCTTGCTCCAATTCTGACTTGCTATCATTGGTTTTGGTGCCTCAGCCAATTTGTGGTTTCTGAGCGGCAATTTCGTAAATGTTTTCTGGGTCTGAGTTCGTTTTGCCTTCTTCCTTCCCAAATTTTGTATTCTGCCACAATACAAACAAGAGTTTAGGCACAGTAGCCATTATGAAATAAAAAACACAACAGATAGGTGTTTGTAGCTTAGAAATCTACAGGTAACACAACCAAGGTGAGTTTTTCTGTTTTGGAAAATACAATGGAAACTTTGGCTGAGGTGACAGATATTAATTGCCTCCAAACTGACTTTCACTGCGATTTTCAGGATAATTCAGTCAGAACTCCACAGGCAGTCAGCTGGAGGGGTGGATGAATCCGAGAACAGCCGGTTGCCTTGCGACTAAATCCAGCACAATAACACTAAGAACTCGTGCATTTCTTTGGCTTTTTTTCTCATTTTTCTTATTAATTATGGTTTGTAATGAATTTTCAGATGTGAGCTTTGGTTTTCAGGCTGGCATATTGAGTTCAGGGTGCAAGAGGACAGTTCTTTTTTAATCATTGAACAGCTGTTGCCTTGCTCCAATTCTGGCTTGCTGTCATTGGTTTGGGTGCCTCAGCCGATTTCTGGTTTCTTCAGTGGCAATTTCCTAAATGTTTACTGGTTCAGAGTTGGTTTTGCCTTCTTATTCCCAAATTTTTTATTCTGACACAATGCAAACAATAGTTTGGACAGAGTAGCCATCACGAAATAAAAAAGAAAACAATTAGGCATTTGAAGCTACAGGTAACATGACCAAGTTGAGTTTTTGTGTTTTGGAAAATCAAATGGAACACTTTGGCTGAGGTGATAGATATTAATAGTCTCCAAACTGAGTTTCACTGCGATTTTCAGGATAATTCAGTCAGAAGTCCACAGGCATTCCCATGGAGGGGTGGATGAATCCGGGAACAGCCGGTTTCCTTGCGACTAAATGAAGTCCAATATCATTATGGATTCTTGCATTTCTTTCGCTTTTTCTGATTTTTCTTATTTATCATAGTTTGTAATGAATTTTCTGATGTGACCTTTGGTTTTGAGGCTGGCATGTTGAGTTCAAGGCACCAGAGGAATGGTATTTTTCAATGAGGGCACAGCTGTTGGCTTACTTCAATTCTGCTTTGCTGTCATTTTTTTGTGTCCCTCAGGCGATTTGTGGATTCTTGGGTGGTAATTTCCTAAATGTTTTCTGGGTCTCAGTTGGTTTTGCCTTCTTATTCCCTAATTTTGTATTCTGATGCAATTCAAGCAGATTTTGGACAGAGTAGCCATTATGAAAGAAAAAAAAAACAGCAAATTACCCTTTCAGGATTAGAAATCTACAGGCAACATGAGCAAGATGAGTTTCTGTGTTTTGGAAAATGACATGGAACCCTTCTGCTGAGGGGACAGATTCTAATTCCATCCAAATTGAGTGTGAGTGCGATTTTGAGGTGAATTCAATCAGAATTCCAAAGTCAGTCTTTGGAAGGGGGGGATGAATCTGGAAATAGCCAGTTTTCTATTGTGTAATTCCAGATAATTATCACAAAGGACTCTTGCATTTCTTTGGCTTTTTCACATTTCCCTGATTTATCATGGTTTGTAATGAATTTTCTGGTTTGAGCTTTGGTTTTGAGGCTGGCATATTGAGTTCAGGGCACAAGAGGAAGGTTCTTTTTCAATCAGGGCACAGCTGTTGGCTTGCTCCAATTCTGGCTTGCTGTCATTGTTTTGGGTGCCTCAGCTGACTTTTGGTTTCTTGAGAGGCAATTTCCTGAATGTTTTCTGGGTCTGAGTTGGTTTTGCCTTCTTCCTTCCCAAATTTTGTATTCTGTCGCAGTACAAAAAGAGTTTGGACAGAGTAGCCATTATGAAATAAACAACACAACACATAAGTGTTTGAAGCTTAGAAATCTACAGGTAACACGACCAAGGTGAGTTTTTGTGTTTTGGAAAATCAAATGGAATACTTTGGCTGAGGTGACAGATAGTAATTGCCTCCAAACTGAGTTTCACTGCGATTTTTATGTTAATTCAGTCAGAAACCACAGACACTCAGCTGGGAGGTGTGGATGAATCTGGAAACAGCCGGTTTCCTTGTGACTAAATCCAGCCCAATATCATTATGTATTCTTGCATTTCTTTGCCTTTTTTCTCATTTTTCTTATTTATCATGGTTTGTAATGAATTTTCTGATGTGAGCTTTGGTTTTAAGCTGGCATATTGAGTTCAGGGCACAAGAGGAGGGTTGTATTTCAATCAGGGCACAGCTGTTGGGTTGCTCCAATTCTGGCTTGCTGTCATTGTTTTGGGTGCCTCAGCCGATTTGTGGTTTCTTGAGTGCCAATTTCCTAAATGTTTTCTGGGTCTGAGTCGGTTTTGCCTTCTTATTCCCAAATTTTGTGTTCTGATGCAATATAAGCAAGATTTTGGACAGAGTAGCCATTATGAAAGAAAAAAAAAAAGCATAAAGAATTGCCCTTTCAGGATTAGAAATCTACAGGCTACACGACCAAGATGAGTTTCCTTGTTTTGTAAAATGACATAGAACATTTCTGCTGAGGGGACAGATACTAATTCCCTCCAAATTGAGTGTGAGTGCGATTTTGCGGTGAATTCAATCAGAATTCCAAAGTCAGTCTGTGGAAGGGGGGGATGAATCTGGAAACAGCCAGTTTCCTTGCAACTAAATCTAGCCAAATATCACAAAGGACTCTTGCATTTCCTTGGCTTTTTTCTCATTTTTCTTATTTATCATGGGTTGTAAAGAATATTCTGATGTGAGCTTTGGTTTTGAGGCTGGCATATTGAGTTCAGTGCACAAGAGGAAGGTTCTTTTTCAATCAGGGCACAGCTGTTGGCTTGCTCCAATTCTGGCTTGCTGTCATTGTTTTGGGTGCCTCAGCCGATTTGTGGTTTCTTGTGTAGCAATTTCCTAAATGTTTTCTGATTCTCAGTTGGTTTTGCCTTCTTCCTTCCCAAATTTTGTATTCTTACGCAATAGAAACAAGAGTTTGGGCACAGTAGCCATTATGAAGTAAAAAACACAACAAATATGTGTTTGAAGCTTAGAAATCTAGAGGTAACACGACCAAGGTGAGTTTTTGTGTTTTGGAAAATCAAATGAAACACTTTGGCTAGGTGACAGATATTAATTGCCTCCAAACTGAGTTTCACTGCGATTTTCAGGTTAACTCAGTCAGAATTCCACAGGCAGTCAGCTGGAGTGGTGGATGAATCCGGGAACAGCCGGTTTCCTTGTGTCTAAATCCAGCCGAATATCACAAAGGACTCTTGCATTTCTTTGTTTTTTTCACATTTCCCTTATTTATCCTGGTTTGTATTGAATTTTCTGATGTGAGCTTTGCTTTTGAGGTGGCAATATGGAGTTCAGGGCACCGGAGCAA
Source organism: Oryctolagus cuniculus (assembly GCF_964237555.1). NCBI lineage: Eukaryota > Metazoa > Chordata > Mammalia > Lagomorpha > Leporidae > Oryctolagus > Oryctolagus cuniculus. Next base: position 3,699 of record NW_027208387.1, on the reverse strand, counting down.
TGGTCTTTTTCAAACAGGGCAGAGCTGTTGGCTTGCTCCACTTCTGGCTTGCTGTCATTGTTTTGGGTGTCTCAGCTGACTTTTGGTTTCTTGAACGGCATTTTCCTAAATGATTACTGGGTCTGAGTTGATTTTGCCTTCTTTCTTCCCAAATTTTGTATTCTGACGCAATACAAGCAAGGGTTTGTTTACAGTAGCCATTATGAAATAAGCAACAAAACAAATAGGCGTTTGAAGCTTATACATCTACAGGTAACATGACCAAGGTGAGTTTTTGTGTTTTGGAAAATACAATGGAACACTTTGGCTAGGTGACAGATATTAATTGCCTCCAAACTGAGTTTCACTGTGATTTTCAGGTTAATTCAGTCAGAAATCCACAGGCAGTCAGCTGGAGGGGTGGATGAATCCGGGAACAGCCGGTTTCCTTACGACTAAATCAAGCCCAATATCATTATGGATTCTTGCAGTTCTTTGGCTTTTTTCTCATTTTTCTTATTTATCATGGTTTGTAATGAATTTTCTGATGTGAGCTTTGGTTTTGAGACTGCAATATGGAGTTCAGGGCACTGGATTAATGGTCTTTTTCAATCAGGGCACAGCTGTTGGCTTGCTCAAGTTCTGGCTTGCATTCATTGTTTTCGGTGCCTCAGCTGACTTTTGGTTTCTTGAGCGGCAATTTCCTAAATGTTTTCTGAGTCTCAGTTGGTTTTGCCTGCTTTCTTCCCAAATTTTGTATTCTGACACAATATAAGCAAGAGTTTGGACAGAGTAGCCATTATGAAATAAAAAACACAACAAATAGGCGTTTGAAGCTTAGAAATCTACAGGCAACATGACCAAGGTGAGATTTTGTGTTTTGGAAAATAAAATGGAACACTTTGGCTGTGGTGACAGATATTAACTGCCTCCATTCAGCTTAATTCAGTCAGAATTCCACAGTCAGTCAGCTGGATGGGTGGATGAATCCGGTAATAGCCGGTTTCCTTGTGACTAAATGAAGTCCAATATCATTATGGATTCTTGCATTTCTTTGGCTTTTTTCTCATTTTTCTTATGTATCATGGTTTGTAATGAATTTTCTGATGTGAGCTTTGGTTTTGAGGCTGCAATATGGAGTTGAGGTCACAAAAGGAAGGAACTTTTTCAATCAGGGCACAGCTGTTGGCTTGCTCCAATTCTGGCTTGCTGTCATTGTTTTGGGTGCCTCAGCCGATTTGTGGTTTCTTGAGCGGCAATTTCCTAAATGTTTTCTGGGTCTCAGTTGGTTTTGCCTTCTTCCTTCCCAAATTTTGTATTCTGATGCCATACAAACAAGAGTTTGGACAGAGTAGCCATTATGAAATAAAAAACACAACAAATAGGCATTTGAAGCTACAGGTAACACGACCAAGGTGAGATTTTGTGTTTTGGAAAATCAAATGGAACACTTTGGCTGAGGTGACAGATAGTAATTGCCTCCAAACTGAGTTTCACTGCAATTTTCAGGTTAATTCAGTCGGAATTCCACAGGCAGTCAGCTGGAGGGGTGGATGCATCCGGGAACATCTGGTTTCCTTGTGACTAAATCAAGCCCAATATCATTATGGATTCTTGCATTGCTTTGGATTTTTCTCATTTTTCTTTTGTATCATGGTTTGTAATGAATTTTCTGATGTGAGCTTTGGTTTTGAGGCTGGCATATTGAGTTCAGGGCACAAGAGGATGGTTCTATTTCAAACAGGGCACAGCTGTTGGCTTGCTCCAATTCTGGCTTGCTGTCATTGTTTTGGGTGCCTCAGCTGATTTTGGTTTCTTGAGCGGCAATTTCCTAAATGTTTTATGGGTCTGAGTTGGTTTTGCCTTCTTCCTTCCCAAATTTTGTATTCTGAGGCAATACAAACAAGAGTTTTGACAGAGTAGCCATTATGAAATAAAAAACACAACAAATAGGCGTTTGAAGCTTATACATCTACAGGTAACAAGACCAAGTGAGTTTTTGTGTTTTGGAAAATAAAGTGGAACACTTTGGCTGAGGTGACAGATAGTAATTGCCTCCAAACTGATTGTCACTGCGATTTTCAGGTTAATTCAGTCAGAATTCCACAGGCAGTCAGCTGGAGGGGGGGATGAATCTTGGACGAGCCGATTTCCATGCGACTAAATCAAGCCCAATATCATTATGGATTCTTGCATTTCATTGGCTTTTTCTCATTTTTCTTATTTATCATGGTTTGTAATGAATTTTCTGATGGGAGCTTTGGTTTTAAGCTGGCATATTGAGTTCAGGGCACAAGAGGAGGGTTGTTTTTCAATCAGGGCACAGCTGTTGGGTTGCTCAAATTCTGGCTTGCTGTCATTGTTTTGGGTGCCTCAGCTGATTTGTGGATTCTTGAGTGGCAATATCCTAAATGTTTTCTGGGTCTGAGTTACTTTTGCCTTCTTATTCCCAAATTTTGTATTCTGATGCAATACAAGCAAGATTTTTACAGAGTAGCCATTATGAAAGAAAAAAAAAAACAAAGCAAATCGGCCTTTCAGGATTAGAACTGTACAGGCAACACAATCAAGATGAGTTTCTGTGTTTTGGAAAGTGACATGGACCCCTTCTGCTGAGGGGACAGATACTAATTTCCTCCAAATTGAGTGTGAGTGCAATTTTGAGGTGAATTCAATCAGAATTCCAAAGTCAGTCTGTTTAAGGGTGGGATGAATCCTGAAACAGCCAGTTTCCTTGTGTCTAAATCCAGCCAAATACCACAAAGGACTCTTGAATTTCTTTGGCTTTCTCAGATTTCCCTTATTTATCGTGGTTTGTAATGAATTTTCTGATGTGAGCTTTGGTTTTGAGGCTGGCATATTGAGTTCAGTGCACAAGAGGAAGGTTCTTTTTCAATCAGGGCACAGCTGTTGGCTTGCTCCAATTCTGTCTTGCTGTCATTGTTCTGCATGCCTCAGCTTACTTTTGGTTTCTTGAGCAGTAATTTCCTAAATATTTTCTGGGTCTGAGTTGGTTTTGCCTTCTTCCTTCCCAAATTTTGTATTCTGATGCAATACAAACAAGAGTTTGGACAGAGTAGCTATTATGAAATAAAAAGTACAACAAATAGGCGTTTGAAGCTCAGAAATCTACAGGTAACACGACCAAGGTGAGTTTTTGTGTTTTGGAAAAGAAAATGGAACACTTTGGCTGAGGTGTCAGATATTAATTGCCTCCAAACTGAGTTTTCCTGTGATTTTCAGGTTAATTCCATCAGAATTCCACAGGCATTCAGCTGCAGGGGTGGATGAATCCAGGAACAGCCGGTTTCCTTGCGACTAAATCAAGCCCAATATCATTATGGATTCTTGCATTTCTTTGGCTTTTTCTCATTTCTCTTATGTATCATGGTTTGTAATGAATTTTCTGATGTGAGCTCTGGTTTTAAGGCTGGCATATTGGGTTCAGGGAACAAGAGGATGGTTCTTTTCAATCAGGGCACAGCTGTTTGCCTCCTCCAATTCTGGCTTGCTGTCAATGTTTTGAGTGCTTCAGCAAATTTGTGGATTCTAGTGTGTCAATTTACTAGATGTTTTTTGGGTCTGAGTTGGTTTTGCCTTCTTCCTTCCCAAATTTTGTATTCTGATGCAATGCAAACAAGAGTTTGGACAGAGTAGGTATTATGAAATAAAAAAACACAACAAATAGCCGTTTGAAGCTTAGAAATCTACAGGTAACAC